>NW_015666572.1:106148-109829 GCF_001515625.1 Sinocyclocheilus rhinocerous
AAAACGACCAGATCAGACTTTTCATATCGTCAAAATGTATCTAACTGGAAAATTTGATTAGGTTACTAATGATGGCAACAATTGGCATTGAAAAGTGACCTCAAGTCAACAAGTCTTGGTGATTTCCGGCTCTATTTCATTTCTATCAAGAAATAAGTATTTATTTGATATTTGCTTAATTATGTCTAAATTTCACTCGACTTATAATGATGATACTGAAATTGCCCAACAGAGAGAGAGAGAGAGAGAGCGTGAGAGAATGAGGCTTTGGCATGAGAAAGAAGGTGGAAGAATTGGGTATGGACTGTGCGTAGGCAGCAGAAAAACCATGAATACTGGAGACCTAAAGAAAAAAATAATACTTTTTGTCAGCCTTTCTGTAACAGACTCATGTAACATCATCAACAGTGAGAAAACAAAACCAGGCAGAGGTCAAACGAAGGATAAACTAAATACACAAGGAGAATGTGACAAAACATGATGCAAGATACTCTTTCTTCATTCTCTTGCACCCTCTCTCAAACATATGGACCTACAGCTGGGACCTCCTCAAACTGACATACAGAACGTGCTGTACTGACACTTCACAAAACCATCCTACTTCCTATTTTGTAACTTACATGCATGTTAAAAGTGGAAAAAATAAATAAATAAATAAAATAAAAAATGTTTAAATAATTACTTTCAGCAATGATATGCATTATTTTCACCTTGTGTAAAATAATACAAATAATCCAATAGATTTACAGACTAGAATTTTATAGAAACACAAGGGTGACTTAATTTACCATTTAAATACACCTAGAAACCACCTAGTATATCCATATAGCATTTCAGCATATAGCAATGTACTAAAAACATTTTGATAACTGCCCACAGCACAGTATGATAATAATAGTTTTGAAAAGGTAAGCACCATCCACATTTACTTTATATCTAGTTAATATTAATCTTGCGCAAATATTGAAAAGACACTGAAATTCAAGGAAATAAACTGTAATTTAAGTTTGGTTTCACTTTCAAGATTTGCTGGCATGGTAATCTGATCTGGATCATAAACTAGTAAACCAGTCTTTGCATCTTTGCGAAAGTCTCACATATTGTGAAGAAAATGTATGAAATAAAATCGTCAAGCCTTTTCTTAGAATAGCCCACAGACGCTTCTAGACAGGAGTGGAAAAACATGTTTTAAAGCTCTCCCATCTTGCTTTTTCTCTGCCTCCCACTGTCTTAGTGACAACTCGGCAGATTTGATAACAGAAATGTCAACTTGTTCGTCGTATGTTAATTGCAACACCAAGCATGTTATAAATATCTCCCGACTGGATGCGGTTGGCTCGTTTCTAGTGGTTTCCAGGTGAGCTGACCCAGCTGGTGTAGAACATGGGCTCTTTAATGGAGTTGAGAGTAGACTCGAGGACTCTAGAGGCCACGTGGCGGCTTGTCAAGACTGTAGTAAATAAGGAGACCATCTCGATTCAAGGAGCTCATTTTGTCTAATGCTTGCAAAATTACAAACAATACTTACAAAACCGATGGCAGTGCACTGGCTTTTAAGCGATCAGAATAATCCAATCACGCTGTATATGAAGACAATAACTCATTGTCTCCATCATGTCAGGTCTATTAAAATTGTGTTTTTTATTATTAGTTGAGCAGAATGACGGATAAAGAGTTAGCGCTTCTCTTTCCAGCTCTTACTCTTGGCAACCTGGCTCCGGTTCCCATGGAGACAGGCCTACAGCTAGCCACGGCAGATGGAGGGTGAGCTGGAGGTCTAAATTTGTCCCCCAGCATCCTATCTGAATGTAGTGGCACGCAGGCAAGAGGAAGTAGATAAACAGGCTGACCTCCGCACGCCAGTGGCAGCATCTCATGACCCCACGTGTCCACTCGCTGAGACCTCAACATGTTCATCAAAGACAAATCGGAGGAGGCGGTGCCGCTGGCCCACGCCGCCAGAAGGCCCCTCCTGAATGTCACGCCGCAGGAGTCAGAGGCACACCTCACCACCCCGCCTGTACTGGCATAAACATCAACGTTCAGTAAAGATCATGGGGGGAAAGACATCACGACCCCTCTGAACCGTGCTGGTCACCGTCCCTGTCCAACATCCTTTCCATGCGACGAAATAATCACCGGTGACTTGTTCGACTAGAAAGATACACTGCACAGCTTTGTTTACAGAGCAATAGGCAGCCAATGTCTTATGCAAATCAGTCAGTTACCACAAACTATTTATGTATAGTCGACCGTAAAAGCATAGAATTACATCTTGTGACTGTTTTCAGAACAAGGACCTCACGTGGATGTCCACATGCCACACCCTGTCGCAGGCCTGCAGTCTGTTGGCTCAGTGAAGTTCGCGTTTGTGTAGACACCACCAAAAAAAGTGTTTGCTCTAAATCTGAACAAAAACATGAGCTTTCCAACTTTGTGTGAACATTCAGTCCAAAAGCAAAGCTGAATTTGGACAAAGGAGTACAACAAATGAATAGGCTTTCGATTTAGGATTACAAAAAAAGTTATGTAGTACAAAGAAAAATAAAAAAATCAATCAAATCAAAACAAGAAAAAATATATACAGCACTATTCAAACATTTCGTGTCAGTAAGATTTTTTTTTTTTTAAATTAAAACTTATTCTGCAAGGACGCATTAAATCGATCAAGTCCAAGCAAGACATTTAAAGTGTAACAAAATACTTCTATTTCAAATAAATGTTGTTCTTTTGAACTTCAAAGAATCTTGGGGATAAAAAACCCATATGGTTTTCACAAAATTATTAAGAAGCCCAATTGTTTTAACACTGATAAGAAATGTTTCTTCAGCACCAAATCAGCATATTGGAAGGATTTATGAAGGATCATGTGACACTAAAGACTAGAGTAATGGCTGCTGAAAATACAGCTTTGCCATCACAGGAATAAATTACTATTTAAAATATATATAAAAATAGAAAACAGTTATAATAATATTGCACAATTTGACTATTTTTACTAGGGCTGTCGCGATTCGTCGATTTTATTCGACTATTCGATTTTTTTAAATCCTCGACTAACCGGCAAAATACCAGAAGTGGTGCATTTCACGGACGAGAATCCATAAAACACGTTATTAGACTGTTTCCCAAGGCTGCATTATATATTAAACCCATTTAAAAATCATAATTGTAAATTCACAAACGCTACGATTTAATTAAATAATTATATGCGATGCAGTTCTAATACAGTATATGCGCTTTAATTATTTACATGCGTGTAGGTTAAGTACATGCGTCACACAGCGGCTCCGTTTACAGTAGTTCCACAGGAACTGTTATCATTTACATGTGTGTGTGGTCTCAAACTCCCATCTCTGCATGTTGTTGTGAGTTTGGGTTTATTATAACGTTCATCTGGGAACACAACGTTTTTCCATTATTTTCTGGATTCCATTTTAATGGTTCCATTAAATTTTGATAATCAAAAGCATCTCCAATTAATTGATTTTATTTAAAAAATAATAATAAAAAGTTTCTTTTTTTTTTTTTTTCCAGAAATACTGCACATTTACATTTTTCTCCTAAATCAATTCTGGTAAATAACATTTCTGGTAAATACTCCTTTAAAAAGGGTTTTTTTATTATAATTTTATTATTAGTAGACTAGAACACGTGGATATGTTGTCATTCTTACACTAT
>NW_015666572.1:109839-110025 GCF_001515625.1 Sinocyclocheilus rhinocerous
TGAGATGGATGCACTTTACTTTTGCTTTAAAAAAAGGATTTCATAGAAATTTGAATTTCATTTGTTAATAAAATATAGTTTAATAAAATATTCTTAAGTAAAATTGGTAAAATTGTTGTGTGGGAAATTAATAGTTCAGATTAATCGATAAATTAGTCGATAGATTAATCGAAATAATCGAAATAA
>NW_015666572.1:111151-121879 GCF_001515625.1 Sinocyclocheilus rhinocerous
CGAAAACACACACACACACACACACACACACACACACACACACACACACACACAAAATCTTAAAGATTCCAAACTTTTGAATTTATAATCAAAATAAACACAATAAACAGGCCTTATAAACTCGGGGCTACACTTAAAATGAGTCTAATATCACCATGCATCACAAGAAAGACCCCACATGTAAAGCACCACACATGCTAAGTGACTGTATGAACTATTTGGTTTACCTCACAGACCTTCAGATGCTGGCAGACAGACTTGTTAACAGGGGAGTTCAAGAGGCTTTTTGTGTTTACTTTGATTAAGGAGCAACAAGGGCAAATCAGGTCAGCGGGTCTTCAGTTTCACCAGCCCAAGGTGCTTGTTTCTGAGCAGGTATGCATATCAGCAAAAAAGCACAAGCCACGCTGGATCACTTTATTTGTTCAGCCTCACCTTATTTAGAAAAGAAACGAATGGTTTTCAATTAATAGTTCACCAAAACTAAATAATTCTATGAATACTTCTTTTATTTCCAAAAAAAAAAAAAAAAAAGTTTTCCTGATAACTTTTAAGCTTCAAAAAGCACCATAAAAGTATCATGTGGTCTACGACTTGTGCACTAGCTATACTTTCCAGGTTTTCTGAAGTCATAGTTTTCTGTGTGGAACAGCCCAAGATTAATGTAGTTATTAAATAAAAGTCTTTGACATTCATCTTCAGAGATCCTGAGAGAAGTTTATGAAGATTTATGTTTATGTTTAAGTTTATTTAAGTTTATGTAGATATTTATGAACAAATCATTCTTTCAAAACCAGTTTGAATGACTCATTCACAAATCAGACTGATATAGTTCAGTGACTTAATAAGCAAGTCACAATTAATGTAAATTTATGAATTTCGGTCCATTCTTCAAACAAAACTACCATTTAGCTTCAGAAGATTTGAAATACAGTATCGCTTTTATCATACCTTTATGGTGATTGTCATCTTTTTTTTAGTTCATTTTTCAAAATTAATATTTTTTCTTTGTACACAACTGTAATAAAGTCACACAATTTTGCAACAACTGTGTAAATAAAGGCAGTTTTCACTTTTAGATTAACTAAAAAGGTTTAGACTGGTTAGCTCATAAAAAAATACTTGGTGACATGCCTACTTCAAGCGTACTGCTAAACACAGCCACTCAGGACTTCCATAGTAACCAGAGACAAAGAATGAGAAAGATGAGCTGTGCGAGTTTCATTCATTTACATTCACAGAGGAACAAGTGGACCGGCTCAGTCTTCCAAACCACCCACAACATCGTGCTCACGGGCCCGTCAATCACCTCACCCTTCGGCTTTCAGAGCACAGGGCTGATAGGAAAATTCCGCCCACATCAGGAAGTGAACCAAGCAGTGCTTCTAACGGGGAGCGACAGTGAATCAGATGGCCCCCAGAACTCGAACAAGCGCACGGGCCGGCCCACACAGCCGCCGCTGAGCCCTCTGATATGATTAGTCATACTCCGGCTGCATTTCTGAGCTTTTTTATTCCCTCGTTACCGCCACCTCTCAGGTCTCTCCTGGCTTTAACCTTCCAAAAACAAAGCAGCGTTAATGAGGAAGCCTCTCAGGGCTTTTCAGAAGTGCACTTTACCTGATGGAGAGATTCTCTAACTAAGACATGGAAAATATGGGCCTCAGATACTGCAAAGAGTTCAAGCTCATCAGATTTGACACACTAGCACACGGAGTTAAGGAAACACGGTGTTTCGCCTAAAGAGCCTACAATCACACGGCCTCAGGCGGTTTCAACTCAACAGATTCTTAGAAAATGTTTAGTTAACAGGTTTTCTTGAAAACGTGTAGAGCATGCAAGACAAACGAAGGAATGAGTCTGTGAGTCATTTATGACGAATTTCCCTGGATGCACAGAACATGTGAAAACACTGCAAAAAAATTATTTAATGTTCTTAGTCATTATTTGTATTTTCGGTAAAATATCTAAACATCATTAAGAAAAAAAAAATGTTGTGGCCATGATTGTTCCCACAATCATGATTTGTTCTCATTGCAATTTGTTCCCACTATCTAGGTTTAGTTAAATCAGTGCCACAAGTTAAAATGAGGTAATGAATTAGTACAACATGGCCAACATTTTTTAAAGTTGTGGGAACTAATTATTAATTTGTGGCCAAGATAGTAATTTTTTCTTCTTCATGTCATGAGTGGCGCACCATATATACACGTTTTTGCCGCATTATGTCATATAATTGATTTTATTATTAAGTTGTAGTTTCATGAATTTATATACATACACACATATACATATACATACATATATATATATATATATATATATATATATATATATATATAATGTTACATAAAAATACATAATGTTTATTTTTTGTTGGTTTGTTTTAAACATAAGCCACACTCATTTTTTATTTATACAAAACAAGAATAAAAAAAACTGATCTGACATCTAATTTAAATGAAGGAAATAAAATGACAATACACAAAAATTATTTTATTATTTACTTTAATGGCGTTTCAAACCTGTTTACATCTGTTTCTTGAATGAGAGATAGTAGAATCAAAGTAGAAGCACAAAAGAAGGTCAAAAGGGTTTGGAATAACATAAGCTTAAATTTATAATCACAGGATTTTCATTTTAGGGGAATTATGTCATTATTTCAAGGTACATAATTATGCCTTAAATTAACTTGAGAAGCAAAACTGCATAAGATGTTTAGATGTCTTTACTGAAAAAGAAGACCAAAAAAAAATGTAAGAAAATGTTTTTGCAGTGCGCACACACACACATTCAGTCTTGTGTAATGTAACTCAGACACCACGCACTCAAAAAATGCAGTGACATTAAACTTAAACGCACCGCTAACAAAAACTAACAAATACTCACTCTGAAACCTGATCTCCTTATGTCTAGTAATTCCAGTTAGCCTTCATTTTCCAAACAGAACAGAGCGTACGGTCGAATAGACGGGAGGAAGTGCCGTCCATTACCTGAGGAGTTCTGCCACCTCACACTGCTAAAGCATGAATGAAAGCCACCAAACGACACAGCGGATATGAATGTTTGTGTATGAGTGGGTGTACTTCTGAAAGAGTGAGTGAGGGGGAGGAGGGTGAGGAGGGGAGAAAGACAGAGAGAGATGGGAGGGGGAGAGTAAGAGTGAGAAAGACAAGGAGTAAGAAAGCGAGTGGGTGTGAGAGAGACATGGAGACACATGGCGGGAATGAGGTGGAGGATAAGGGTGTGTGAATGAACACAGTTACAGTGATTGAATAACAGGCTTCTCCTCCATGCACAAGGACAACAAGGAGCGTTATTGCTGTGATGACCAACTGACTAAGCCAGAATGCAGAATTGGTTATGTAGCTTATTACAGGGCCATGATCATCATAGACATTGAGGGAGACATTTACACTTTGCATGAATCAGATATTATCACTAGAATGTTAACTTATAGCAATTCATTTTCTTTTCATTATTTTTCTAAATGATTAAAAAACAAAAATAAAATGTATTTAAAAAAAAATGTTTTTCTAAATATCATGAATAAATAATTATACAGTATATAAATAAATACATACCATTCAAAAGTTAGGGGTTGGTAAGGTTTAAAAAAAAAAAAAAAAGTTTTTCAAAAGATGTCTCTTGCTCAACAAGACTGCATTTGTTTGATTAAACGCTGTATAAAAAAATACAGATGCAAATGCAATATTGTGAAATATTATTACAATTCAAATTGTTTTCTATTTTAATATATTTTAAAATTAATTTGTAATTTATTCCTGTGATGGCAAAGCCGAATTTTAAGCAGTCATTACTCCAGTCTTCAGTGTCACATGATTCTTCAGAAATCTGACTAATATGCAGATTTGGTGCTTATGAATATTTATTATGATCAATGTTGAAACTTTTTTGCTGCACGGAAAGTTCAAAAGAACAGTGCTGGTGACGTTATAAATGTCTTTGCTGTCACTTTTGACTGATTTAATGAAACATTAATGAACAGAAGAATTAATTTATTAAAAAAAATCTTAGTGCCTATACTATTAGAAATTACTTTTTAAATAAAATACTTTAGATACATGATACGTTGTAAATTGTTTTGTCTCAGTACATATGAATCAGTGACTACCGAGAAATACAGATGAACATCATGAGGAGATCATATGATGCCATTACACAGATGGGAATTTGTAGGCTTATGGTTCGTGAATTACCGTCATGTCAACTCAGTTTGGCCTTCCTAAGTTCCACTGTTCAGTTAAAAAGTGCAGCTCTATATTTGGATGATAACATCATGATGAGCTAGACCACTGGCTGGGTGGAGCTCTCTCAACTATGGAAGCATCAACTTCTAGTTGTCCACACACATATCCACATGTGCACATGCCCGGATTTATCACAACAGCTCCTGAGCGTGAAAACAGGTCACAGTTATAGGAAATTCCTCCAGGGCTGCGGCTGACAAATATTCCTGCTGCACAAACAGAGAGTCGTTGTCCTGACATTTTATCCTACCCATCATATTGTCCTACCATGGCTTACTGCGCATGCGCACATCAATATTGCGTCCTTTTTCTCATGCTGAACAACAATATTTAATGTATCTACATTACTGTAAGGGTAGGTTTAGGGTTGGGGTAGGTGTAGACTTTAATAAAACACAATCTAATAGGTACATTTTTTGTTGTCGAATTGTACTACCCACTGTTTTAATGGGAGGTAGGAAAATCTGACAGGGTAGCACAAATCGACAGAACACTGCAATGGTGCATTGTGGGCCGATGAATCAACACACTCCAAATGGGGCTTTCCCAGTGAACAAATGACACGAGCACTAAGAATCCTGGGAGAATTGAACTGCCTACACATGACACTGAAAACACTTTATTAAGGTGTTTTTAATCAACAGGTTTTCCTGATTCTTGATTGCTAATTCATGCCACCAGCTTCTATTACAAATGACCAACTAAAACGCAAGTAACTTACAGAGGTGAAACGAAATCTAATAAGAAAGCATGAAAAAGAGCAGCTTTGACTTATTGATATCACCCTTTGTTTACTAGAGAAAGTGACAAATTTCTGGATTAATAAACCAACTAAAAATAACAAAAATTGAATAGATATTTAAACGGAGTGTCTATTTATACTAAGTGCAAATAGCCCGCCTTGTTGGCAGAGGCTATTTACACAAACTTTGTCCCCCAACGTGTGATTGGGGTAGTCAACACTACAAACGGCACTAGTTTAACAACAGATCCAGTTGCTTAGATGGCAAAGCGCATGGTGTTGTCTTTTTGACGCAATCGACCCGGGTTCGAACCCGCCTATTGCCAAACTTTTTTTCCTCCCTTTTCAAATCTCATATCACATCAGAAAGGCATTTATTTTTTAATAAAAGTGAAGGAAATAATCGAAAAGTTGAAAATAAAGTATCGGGTAGGGTTAGGGTAAGTGTAGGGAGGGCTTATATTGTCCCAAAATGGTGGCATCCATTTAATAATTTGAATTAAAATTATAATTTACACTCAGTACGTTACTATTGCATACTGTTTTATTATGTACCACAATACTGAGGTACAGATAATTGCCACTATTTGCAATAAGTAGAATAAATATTTAAAAATCCTCAAATTTTAACAGTGTAAATAGAATCTATAGCTATTTGCACAGAGTAAATAGAATATAGCTAAGAAAATACTGCTATTTTCATGTAAATTGAATCCATTGCCATTTGCACTAAGTGTAAATAGCATCTATCACTATTTTCACAGAGTAAATAGCATCTATCGCTAAGAAAATATGCTATTTTTACTTGGTGTAAATAGCATCTAATTGCTATTTACACTTAGTGCAAATAGCCCCTGCCATATTTAAAATGCAGGGGCAACGTGTGTTGAATGTGTAGCTAATATGAAGTGAATCAAATAAAATAAAATCACAATGTTAAATATTTCTTTCATGGAAATATTTGACATAAATACATTACATATTTGTGTGTGACCCTGGACCTCAAAACCAGTTATAAGGGTACATTTTGTGAAACTGAGATTTATACATCATATGAAAGCTGAATAAATAAACTTTCCATTTATGTATGGTTTGTCAGAATAGGACAATATTTGGCTGAGATACAACTATTTAAATAGTTGTAAAAAAAAAAATCTAAATATTGAGAAAATCGCCTTTACAGTTGTCCAAATGAAGTCCTTAGCAATTACTAATCAAAAATTAAGTTTTAATATATTTATGGTAGGAAATGTACAAAATAGCTTCATGGAACAGGATCTTTACTTACTTTCCTAATGATTTTTGGCATAAAAGAAAAATCGCTAATTTCGACCCATACAATGTATTGTTGGCTATTGCTACAAATATACCTGTGCTACTTAAGTGGTCCAGGGTCACATTTACATAAAATGCTGCCATAAAAGGTCAAATTTGGCCCCTGGAATTAATTTTCAAGGAGACATACATTTTGCTGTTAAAATAAAATAAATTATAAAAAAGAAAAATTTAATTTGAAAAAATCATATTTTATGGAAATTTCATAGACATAAATCTATCATAATACAGTAATATGGACCCTGGTTTTCAGGAACATTATTAGCCCTAAAGATACAATTTTAAAAGTTTGGTTTTTCTACCTAATTTCTTACCATTTTAGTCCACCTCCCCTCCCCCCATTTCTTTATTTCTTTCATTTTTTTCTTTCTCTCTTTCTCTTTGTCCGTTTTATCAATTATCCCAAATGATTGTGCGACCTTCAGCGTCATGTGGAGCAGGGCAGTGTGCCGGCCCTGGGGCCGTGCGTGTATTGTGTCTGTCTGAATGTGATCTTTGTGGCGATGGTCAGCCTATTTAAAGGAGGGGGGGGTCTGTGGCCAGGCATTGCCCATACTGTAGCCCTCTGGGAGGGGAACTCACATTTCCGTCATCTCTTTGTCTTCTGTTTTTCCAAGAAGAGATGGGACAAAAGAGGCTCTGTAAATCTGATCAACAGGCCGAGTGCTATACAACAATGGCATGACGGATTGTCTTGTTAGAGCGAGATCTCCTTTGCCACAACATATGAAGAGAGCTGGGCCAGTGTCCTTGGACCTGGTTAGACAATATAAGGTAGTATATGAAATAAAATAAACCGCATTGAATTATTGAAAATAATCCAGACTGCCAATACCAGACTGAAACAAAAATAACTATTGGTATATACCTTGATATCACAAAAGCAACAGAGATTACATAAATCAAAGTAGGTTTAGAGCCGGTGTTGTTTCTACAAACTGGAACATAAATGGTTTCAGCCTGAGGCTCCTCACTGCTGAGGCATCTGTATAAACATGACAGGGTGCGTAAGGACCATTACCTTAGATGTGTTTGCTTCACAATGTATTGTTGGCTATTGCTACAAATATACCTGTGCTACTTAAGTGGTCCAGGGTCACATTTACATAAAATGCTGCCATAAAAGGTCAAATTTGGCCCCTGGAATTAATTTTCAAGGAGACATACATTTTGCTGTTAAAATAAAATAAATTATAAAAAAGAAAAATTTAATTTGAAAAAATCATATTTTATGGAAATTTCATAGACATAAATCTATCATAATACAGTAATATGGACCCTGGTTTTCAGGAACATTATTAGCCCTAAAGATACAATTTTAAAAGTTTGGTTTTTCTACCTAATTTCTTACCATTTTAGTCCACCTCCCCTCCCCCCATTTCTTTATTTCTTTCATTTTTTTCTTTCTCTCTTTCTCTTTGTCCGTTTTATCAATTATCCCAAATGATTGTGCGACCTTCAGCGTCATGTGGAGCAGGGCAGTGTGCCGGCCCTGGGGCCGTGCGTGTATTGTGTCTGTCTGAATGTGATCTTTGTGGCGATGGTCAGCCTATTTAAAGGAGGGGGGGGTCTGTGGCCAGGCATTGCCCATACTGTAGCCCTCTGGGAGGGGAACTCACATTTCCGTCATCTCTTTGTCTTCTGTTTTTCCAAGAAGAGATGGGACAACAGAGGCTCTGTAAATCTGATCAACAAGGCAGAGTGCTGTACAACAATGGCATGACGGATTGTCTTGTTAGAGCGAGATCTCCGTTGCCACAGCATACGAAGAGAGCTGGGCCGTGTCCTTGGACCTTGTTAGAAAATACAAGATAGGATATGAAATAAAATAAACTGCATTGAATTAGAACATAATCCAGACTACCAATACCAGACCAAAACGAAAATAACTCTTGGAATACCTTGATATCATAAAAGCTACAGAGATTACATAATAAAAGTAGGTTTAGAGTCGGTGTTGTTTCTACAAACTGGAACATCTCCAGGAAACGGTTCCAGCCAGAGGCTCCTCACTGCTCAGGCATTTGTATAAGCATGACAGAGTGCGTAAGGACCACTACCTTACCAGGTGTTTACACCACCTTGTACGTCAATTGTGGCAATTGACAAAAGTGGCATTGTGACACAAAGATTCCACATATAATTTTCTACAAATTTCGTCTGCCCTCATGCCAGCCCTCTCTATGAAATTCTCATTCCCAAACTATTGTGGCACAAAGCTCAAGTTCAACTTTTCAGACTGGTCTCAGAGGAAGCACGTTTGGTCATTTTACACCTGGTCATCCTGCCCTTGCCTAACCCAAAGTATGAGCAATAGCAATTACTTAGCAAGCACTACTACTAAGAATGAGCTTTTTGTGGCTGCGGAAAGTCAGGTATTGTATTTCCTCCAGGTGGAATGGCATGCATAAAGAGGCTTGCCATTAGTCTGTACCTCCAGGGTGACATCTCCACATGACTCCTGTTTGTTATTCTCATTTAGGCTCTTATGCAACTAATGTGTCTTCTCCGGAAATTCAGCTGCAGGCGCTAAAGCAACAGTTTTAACAGGTGGGGTCCTGAAAATTTAAGGAAGTCATTTATAGAATGCGGACATCATTCTCAGTTTTAACTAAACTTAGGGCCCTAGGATTTCTGCTATGTGGAAAACGCGGACGGAATCGCAGGATTCAGTCATAAAAATTAAATGTACTGTATAGGTTAATGCGGAATGTCATGGAATTTGCCAAATTTGGATGGATACATCAAAAGTAGGTCAGTACACTTAAATCAAAACGCGATATGCACGTCTGTAAATATAAAGCCGCAAAAATACCATTTAAATATGAAACATTGCATGTTCTGCATGTCTCTGTGTGAATGAATGGCGCAGATGTGCGATTACATTTACCGTATTGGCCCGAATATAAGACGACCCTGATTATAAGACGACCCCCCTTTTTCCAGATGTACCTTTTGGAAAAAGGCTTTTTAAAAAACAAATCTTGTTTTTTCTCAGTAAATCACATTTTGTCTTCAATTATTTTCATATTGCATATTTTTCCTATTTTAATTTTTGTTTTGAAAGTATGATAAAAACTGGTAAAATGTACCAACAAATCACATTTAAAAAATATACACTTTTTGATATACCATAAAAAAAAAAAAACAGGTAGCCCATCTGAATTAGGACATTTAGGCTATCCATCTAATAGTAGCCTACCAAAATCTTATGAACAGTAGAAGTTAAATCTTACTGTAGTCGTCAAATCTTGGTACTGTCTTACGTTTTAAAATCACAAAGGGAGTTTGGTCCCATCAGGCTAACGTGACAGTCACGACTCATGCAGCTGTAAGGTTTTCTGCTTCTTTTGTTTTTACTCGCGATCTTTACAACACGCATTACATTACGTATTTCATGGCACACTCGTTTTATGCGTATTTGGCGCCACCTAGTGTTGTGGGTGTATTATTGACATGTCAAAGTCTAGACCCTGAGTATTTGGCGCCACCTATTGTTGCGGGTGTATTATTGACATGTCAAAGTCTAGACCCTGAATATAAGACGACTGCGTTTTTTCAGATGTATTTCCAAGAAAAAAACATCGTCTTATATTCGGGTCAATACGGTAATACACACATACTGAAGCGTGCGTGACGCTCACAGTGTTTTCAGCCTCAATATATGATTTCAGATGGAGCAGCATTTACTACACAGAGCCATGAATCACTGACAAGCTACGCAATATCGCGTTCAAAATCGCAGGCGAATCATTGTCGATTATGAACGCAATATTGCGTAGCTTGTCAGTGATCTACGGCTCTGTGTAGTAAATACCACTCCATCTGAAAGCACGTGCTGGAGATTTACTACTAATCACAGAACCGGTTTTACTGACGAGATGCACATGAAAATCGCATTCGATTATTTGCACAGCCCTAGTTCAAGGCAACCCATCAAAATAAATGTTCGGTTTAAATTGAAGAAACCGTGAAAGAAACATTACTTAATGTAATGATAGTACTAGTACTGCTAATAAAATTATTAAAACATTATTTTTCCACAAATATTTATCAGAAAAATTATTTACCAGAATATATTTAGCAGAAATTTTTTTTAAATGCACAACACAGTATTTCTGGATTTTTTTTTTTTTTATAAAATCAATTAATTAGAGATGCTTTTAATGATTACAATTTAATGAGACCATTAAAATGGAATCCAGAAAGTTAATGTTAAACACAGCATTTGGTCAAAATAAAACCAAACTTAAACTTTTCATAAATTGAGGTTAAATTGTATAAGTTCCATGACGTCGATTAATTAGACATGTTAATTAGACATTCTTTTAAATTTTGTGCATTTATATGTATGTATATATATATATATATATATATAAA
>NW_015666572.1:122686-138252 GCF_001515625.1 Sinocyclocheilus rhinocerous
CACTTTTTGATATACCATTAAAAACAAAAACAAAAAAAAAACAGGTAGCCCATCTGATTTAGGACATTTAGGCTATCCATCTAATAGTAGCCTACCAACATCTTATTAACAGTAGAAGTTAAATTTTACTGTAGTCTTCAAATCTGGGTACTGTCTTATGTTTTAAAATCACAAAGGGAGTTTGGTCCCATCAGGCTAACGTGACAGTCACGACTCATGCAGCTGTAAGGTTTTCTTTTTCTTTTGTTTTTACTCGCGATCTTTACAACACGCATTACATTACGTATTTCATGGCACACTCATTTTATGCGTATTTGGCGCCACCTATTGTTGCGGGTGTATTATTGACATGTCAAAGTCTAGACCCTGAATATAAGACGACTGCGTTTTTTCAGATGTATTTCCAAGAAAAAAACATCGTCTTATATTCGGGTCAATACGGTAATACACACATACTGAAGCGTGCGTGACGCTCACAGTGTTTTCAGCCTCAATATATGATTTCAGATGGAGCAGCATTTACTACACAGAGCCATGAATCACTGACAAGCTACGCAATATCGCGTTCAAAATCGCAGGCGAATCATTGTCGATTATGAACGCAATATTGCGTAGCTTGTCAGTGATCTACGGCTCTGTGTAGTAAATACCACTCCATCTGAAAGCACGTGCTGGAGATTTACTACTAATCACAGAACCGGTTTTACTGACGAGATGCACATGAAAATCGCATTCGATTATTTGCACAGCCCTAGTTCAAGGCAACCCATCAAAATAAATGTTCGGTTTAAATTGAAGAAACCGTGAAAGAAACATTACTTAATGTAATGATAGTACTAGTACTGCTAATAAAATTATTAAAACATTATTTTTCCACAAATATTTATCAGAAAAATTATTTACCAGAATATATTTAGCAGAAATTTTTTTTAAATGCACAACACAGTATTTCTGGATTTTTTTTTTTTTATAAAATCAATTAATTAGATATGCTTTTGATTATTAATATTTAATAAAGCCATTAAAATGGAATCCAGAAAATTAATTGAAGACAAAAATTGGTAAAAAAAAAATTTGAGGGCCATAAAAATGTAATTTATAAATTACTGTTTAATATTGTAAGTTTCATGATTTCAATTAATTAGACATGCTTTCTGATTAATATAATTTAATTTAACCATTAAAACGGAGTCTAGAGAAATAAAAAATAAAAAACCACTGAATCCAGAAAAAAAAAAAAAAACGGAATTTGGAAAAAAATAAAACAGAATTTGGGAAAAAATAAAAAGTATTCCATAGGGCCCTATAAACTGTGCATGTACAGAAAATGTATTTAGCACTCTAAAACAGGACTGACAATCAAATGAACATGCCAAGTGAACATGGTCAACGTGTCACCTATTCAAAAGCTGAAGTCGCTCTTTAAAAATAATTAAATCCATCTTTTATCAATGTCATTAGAAGCACACAGATTTAGAGGGATTTAAAAAGGGATTCTTGGACTGAAAATGCTGGCACTATGGCAAACTTTCCCAGCCTCCTCAGCTAAACCCTCACTTCTATTAGTGTTCTCCTGCAGTGGGAGTGATGAGGGTTTGTTTTGAGCGAGAGCGGTATAGGAGGCCTTTGTCTCCTCAACTGTCACCACCCAGCTTCTCTCCAGAGGGGAGATGGTTAAAGGTGGGGGATTGAAAGTCAAAAATAGCCCGATCCCCAACGATATAACACCCACACATGAAAAAGTGAATAACTCACAGCCAATGACACTACCTCACACCCCTGATGGCAAACAGAGATAGTAGTTTGGTTTGGAACAAGCATTCACAGTGCCCCTCGTTGTGGCCGTTATGTGGGTAATTCCACACTATTTTCTCTCATAACCTCTCAGGCTTATCTGTTATTAAGTTTGCATGGGTAATCTTGTAACTTCGACATAAGTTATACTTGCTAGACGGGCGATGTGATGCAACGTGTACGTATCAAGCTTTACAAGAGACATTTATGTCATTTTGGCCCAATCCTGGACTGTAATTTAAATCAAATTAGCGGTCTTGGATTTGCAGACAGATGAAATTTATTTTTGCACCGCCTCCCACAAAATGAGGACCTATAAAAAGGGAAAGGTAAAAATGGATCTGCTTGTGAAAATATTTGCACATAGATTTCAAATGTCAGACTAAATAGACAAAAGGTTTTTTGGGGTTCAAGAAAAGAACAAATCAACAAACCAGCAATTTCTCAATTTATTGGGGGTTATAGACACTTGGTAAATGCTCTTTATCTGCAATGATGGTGGGGCAAGACTCGGATTTCTTGAAGTCCAGGTCTTCAATTACCCCTACCTAGAACTGAGCCTGCAACTTTAGTAGCTCTACTATAGTAGCTGCTTTTGTAGCTCAACTGGCTAGAACTAGAAAATCATTTCCCATGAACATTTGGATGTGTCACTTTGGATTAAAGCATCCGCCAAATGCATTCATGCAAACAGACACAAAATGTACAGAATGTGTATAGCTGTAAATAAGTGGATAAATAATTTATGATTTATTTGATTAAAAAAAACAGAATTTTAAAAATTATTTTTATATTTGAATACATTTTAAAATGTAATTTACAGTATATCTATGATGGCAAAGCTGAATTTTCAGCAGTCATTTCTTCAGTCTTCAGTGTCACATGATCCTTCAGAAATCATTCTATATGCTGATTTGGTGCTCAAGATGCATTTCTAATTATTATTGTAACGTAGTTTGTAGATCGGGAAGAAGGAGGCGGGAACCGGCGAACATTTAAAACTTTAATAAAATAAACAAACACAAAACGAAAGTAAAGCGGCAGCCCCTCGCGGACGACTGCCGCACACAAAACACAAAATAAACTCCAGGCCTGGTCCTCTCTCGTCCGACACTGTCGTCACTCCTCCCTTTTATCCTTCCGGAGCTCCTCCGTGAGACTCGAGACCGGTGAGTGGTGCAGGTGTCGCTCATTATCAATTACTCCACCGGCCTCGCTCCGTTCCCACGGCTCTCGGCCCCGCCCCCACTCGTCACAATTATCAATGTTGAAAACATTAATATTTTTTGCAGAGACTGTGATGCAAGTTCAGGGGTAGGTATGATTGAAAAAAAAGGTTACAAAAAATAAGTTTTATTAAATGCAGATAAATGCTGTTCATTGAACAACCAAAGTTTCTACAATAAAATTATGCCGCAGGAACTAATAGAACCATTATTAACCATTATTAATAATTAATCACCAATAATAAGTGATAATAACGGAGCAACAATTGAGCATATCTGAATGATTTCTGAAAAATCATGTGACACTGAAGACTGGAGTAATGACGGCGGAAAATTCAGCTTTGCATCACAGGAATAAATTACATTTTAAATGATATTAAAATATTAAAGAGTTATTTTAAATTGTAAATATATTTCACAACAT
This sequence comes from Sinocyclocheilus rhinocerous, assembly GCF_001515625.1. NCBI lineage: Eukaryota > Metazoa > Chordata > Actinopteri > Cypriniformes > Cyprinidae > Sinocyclocheilus > Sinocyclocheilus rhinocerous. The sequence continues at coordinate 126,131 of NW_015666572.1, forward strand.
TCATGTTCTTATTATAATTTTTGAAAAAAACAGCATTTGTGAGACTTTTTCTTTCAAAAACATAAACAAACCTTAATTATTCTAAACATCTGGTCTACACACACAAACACATATATACATATAAGTCAAGCACACAGACAGGGATGCACATGGACATCCTCCCAACCCTATTGGCCTAATGTGAATGAGATCCTGATGGACTGCTGCATGCAAGTCCTTTTTGTTTTATGATTGATCAATAAGGCTGCTTTTTGGCTTGGATATGTGATCTGATTATGTCTGAACATAGTAATCCGGATTCTGTGTATAGTCCGCATTGCACTAGAGCACCAATATCCCTCACAATTCTCTTCACTGAGCCACAGTATACAGAAAAGCAGCCAAAATTCCCCCAAAGTCATGGGCTCGATGCCAAATTCAAAATGCACATAAATCTAGACTGTTCAAACTCAGGTGGCACAGTGCAATACTGCAGCTTGAAGCTTTCAGCAAAAGCATGAGTAGGAGTGAAGCTCTCCGGTGTTATGTGTTGTGTAATACAGCACTTGTGCATCCTCCCCTATCATTTACATTACACTTATGCCTTTGGGAGACACTTCAGTGCATTCAAGATACATTTTATCGGTATGTATGTCCCCTGGGAATTGGACACATGACCCCGGTGTTACTAGCACTACGCTCTACCAGTTCAGCTACAGGAACTACTGTCGGCATCTGTGGGTTACGTTATAGAGGTTTTGCTTGTATTGCCATTATGTGGGACAAGAAAAAACTCTCTCTGTGAAAAACACAAAAAAATACTGGAGAGGATGGGAGAAAACAATGTTCAGAAACAACCATTAAAAAAAAAAAAAAAAGAACTGGGACGTCTGTGAAAGTAGAGGGGAAAAATGAGACACATTCTGACAGAAACTTCCAGCTGTCATGGCAACAATCAGAATCTCAAGTTACTTAGCGGAAGAAAAATTAAAGTGAGCAACAAAGGCGAGAGAGAGAAATAAGCATGACATGTCATGGGAAGAAAACACAAGCGATAAAAATAGATGGAGGAAGTCACACTTTTAGAAGCCGCCTACTCATTTTGAAGCCGACCAATTTCACTTATCACTGCGTGGGTGACAAGACTCAAAGCACAGGGAAACCACAACACACACTCTTCTATACACTCCCCAGCAACAACTTGAACTTGCTGAGACATGACCGACAAGACCAGGAAGTGGTCACTGAGGCAGGAAGTGACACTGATGAAAGAGAGGGCATGAAGTCAGAAAGAACAAAACTGGTTTCACTTGCACTACAGTAGGCTAAAAATTAGGGCAACTGAAGTGGCCCGCATCAACCAGCAATTGATTTTTTAATTCTGTACTTTACCAGTCATTATTTTAGACATTAGCTCCTTTCAAATGTTTCAGAAAATCAGCTCTTTTTCAAAGACATCAACCTGACCATGATCCAAGAGGGAATTCGTCAGTGTAAAAACAACGGAAGCATCATAAAATAAGCAAGTCTGATTTCTAACTTGGCAAAAGAACAGAGCTTCTCCAACCATGTGTGAAGAAAAAACAAACACAGCCAAGGTCACAAGAGACGAACTCATTTTTTTTGACAGCAACAAACACATTCGTGACAACAAACATATTAAAACTCCATAATTTGCATGCATTGGCTCCGATGTATCAAGTGCACCAGACTGAGTCCAGCACCCATTCAACGTTTAGGGTTAGTGTTCAGCTTAGAGCTGAGGTTAGGGGTTGAACAACATTCTTATCTGGTTGACCGACACGAGTTTATATCGGTAATTATAATCTATAGTGGTTGATCAATATAGTAACAGCTGATTTAATATATATAAAACATTAGGCCAATACATTATAATAACTGTACTGTATATACACCACTGTTCACACATTTGGGGCCAGTAAGATTTTTATTTTATTTTTAAAGAAAATTTAAAAAGTTTATCATAAATTATTTATTTAAATTAAATTTTTTTTACAAGGATTATAGTAAAGCTGTTTTTTTAAATAAATGTTCTTTTGAGCTTTCTATTCATTCTTGAGCAACAAATCAGCATTTTAGAATTATTAAAAAAAAAAAGCATGTGGCACTCTAATAATAACAAGACTGTAATAACGGCTGCTAAAAATGCATACATTTTTAATAAATTACATTTAAAAAATACATTCAAATAGAAAAAACTGTTATTTTAAATTGTAGTAATATTACACAGTTTTACTGTTTTTCCTGTATTTTAATAAAATAATACAGCCTTGGCGAAGGAACTTTGTTTGAAAACCAAAAAAATCTTGCTGACCCAAACTTTTGAACAGTAGTGTATGTAATGCAATTCATTGAGAAAAAAAATCTTGGAAATTAAATACAAACACAATATTTGCACTAAAAATAAATAAAATTTGAATGCACAAAATGCTAATTTACCATTAAGGCTGCCAGTGGATTTGTAAATGAAATAATATGCATGGTTGTAAATGTAATATATATCGGGCTAATGATAATATTAATAATAATTTCCCTGTAATTCCCCCGCTGAGAAGTAATTATATCACATACGAGCATTAGCGTTGGGTTATACAGTAGAACTGATGGAGACAGACATTTAATGAAACTGGCATTTAACTCAATCATATACTTTTGCTCTATTTGCCTATTCTGTGCTGAAAGACTTGTTTATCTTTCTAGATTTATGTCCAAATGCTAAATCTGGTGGGCTACATAAGATTACCAGTGCTGTTCAAGTGTTTTTCAGCCAATCAGAGTGCATGTGACAAAATCCTCCTCTGTTATTCATATGTACAGCATACAGCCTGCTGCAATCATCTAGTAGTTGTCCTTTTAGAAATTCAAGTCACTTTTAGCTTTAATAGAAAAATGAATCTATGTCATTTCACCTGCACAGCTGTTTGCACAGCTCATATCACACACAGCATATTTCCCGTAAGGCTCTCATTCCTAAAGGGCTATCTCTGTGTTTGCGTTTATCAAACACACATAAACATAGCTTGCAAGACAACAGACATCTTCTCATCAAGTTCTCCTAATCAGCAGACATCTACAGTTGTGCACCATCTGCTATCCATCTCTCGTCGAGCGCTGAGCTAAAGACACTGTATATCACGCATGACAATAATATTAGGGACAGTTCAGCCAGTCGCACATTAAATTACAGTTGGCAGCCATCAGTGCAGTGCAGCTCCAGTGCAAAAATCACCGCAGTTTAGTCTTCGCAAATAAACTGCACATTCACGCCCAACAAATGACTGCCTGAAAGAAAAAGATAAGGAAGAGCCTCAGACATAAACAAGCTAAATGGAGGGAAAAAACTCTCATCTGCCCATTGGAAACGCTTAATTAGCTTTCAATAAGGGCACAATGGTTGGAAGTCAGTGACTTGGTGGTAATTTCTCTTATACAAACGGCCTAAACAAAATGAGGCTTAATTCACAGTTAGCTGTCATTCAGAGACACATTAAGACAGGGTAGGTTACTTTACGTTCTGTGGTTTATGTTCCTGGATGAGAGCCGTCCCGAGGACTCTCCCCTGACTCCGGCGTCTATTTCTATCCTCTCTCGCTCAGGTCTCCTGGCTCGCTATTAGAGCTTGCAGAGAAACAGGGGTTTGACTGTGCCCGATCTCCACTGCAGGCCTCCGTGGGGAGCGTACGGCTGGCGTACGAACACACACATGCAGACAAATATCATTTAAAAAGGTATTTCTCAAGTAGGGGTCTGAAAAGCACCCCAGGGGTTAAGGGCAAGCAAACTCATTCACCACCAGAACCTAATACTGCATTTTGGAGGGAAAACATGATGAACAGACCATTTAAAACTTCTCCTCCTGTAGGCAAATCAATCAATCATTGTGGTAAATGTGAGCTAATGTTTCATAGTTCAGAGTAACTCTAGGTCATTATTCTAAAGGGGTGACAGCAATTTGCAGCGACAAAGCAACTGGAAGACATTCATTTTAAATCAGAGTAGGAGATCTGAGACTTTGCTTAAGCAAAATATATCTGTGCCATATATCTGCAAATATTAGTTTTTTCTGTCGAAAATGAATATTTAATTGTGCATGCTCATTTCTGCTCATATTTTACATTAATTCTACCGTTCAATTTTGGGACTTTGTAATTTTTTAAAAATGTTTTTGAAAGAAAATGCATTTATTCACTTATTTATTATGTTATATTTAAAAATACAGTAAAAACCGGTAATATTATGAACGATTATTACAATAAAAAATAATATAACATATTAATAACAATAAATGTCATTAATATTAAACAATATTTAATAAATAATACATATTAAACAAAATTTTAAACATTCCATTTGAATATATTTTAAAGTGTAATTTATTCCTGTGATGGCAAAACTGAATTTCAACAGGCATTACACTCCAATATTCTGATTTGGTGTTCAAGATTTCTTCTCATTAATGATAAACAGTTGTGCTACTTAATATTTTTGTGGAAACTGAAAGGATTTTGAGGTCTTTTGTGATTAATAGAAAGTTATTTGAAACAGCAATTATTTGTAAGTGTATAAATGTTAACATTGCAAAGTCCTTACTATCACTTTTGATCAATTTAATGCATCATCGCTAAAGTATTAATAAAAAACAAAAAAATAAAAAAAACGAAAAAAATAAAAAACAGTAGTGTACATGGCCTTTGCTTTCATCAAAAGCTCAGATAAAGTTATTCTTTAAAAACAATAATAATAATTTTAAAACACTGTTATGTAATCTTTAGCAAATCTTAAAATGAATATTAATTTTTTATACTGTACATTATAATGTTGTGCTGCCTAAATGTATTTGCAGCATTTAAAATGAATCATTTAAGTTTTTTTAGTGCTTTGTTTTATTTAAACCAAACAGTTTAACATGAAAATAACTTGTGGCTTACTGTTATATAACAGTAACTTGTTAGAGTCAGCTTTATTTAAAGGTGCAGAGACTGTATATTATTAGCAGTTCAGACATCGAAACTCATGTTATCTGCAATCTGATGCGGCTGGACATAGCGTACTACAAGTATACAACAATAGCGACTTAGCACCTCCAGTAGTGTGGATACAGCTTTACAGAAGTCTGTAAGGACCAAAGCACAGTTAACTGTTGTATACTATCTGGCAACAAACACACATAAGCTTAAACAGCTATCACATATCTAAAAAAATAATGGGGTGGCTGATGGTCATGAGGACGAATTAAAAAGAAGCTGGCGTAATGTGATATGGCAGTACTAATCCTCTCTGGCATTAGTGAAAGATTCTTCTCAATTACAAACCCAACTGGCCCAGTTTTCCACCATCAACAAGGCAGAAGTGTGTCAGAGGAGCGAGCTAGGCTCGCCGGTGGTCTGCAATCAGGTCAGAATGGACTCCAGGGATGTGGTCACACACACTCAATGAGAAGCAACGTTATCTACCTTATGAGCGAGTGGATTTGTAATAACATCGCTGCGGCAGAGAGGAAGAGGAGTGGTTGGGGATCCCTTTCATGGGCTGAAGCAGAAACCCTGATCTACTGTACAAGCAATGCATTTTGAATGACTGCTGACAGGGCAACTTTAGCCTACATATCCATACTATGCCACATGTGTCATTGAGAAGCTGAGGGTTGTCTCAAGTAATTGCAGCAGGGGTCACATGACTCTTGTCAGGGGGATTGGCGCCACACTCCGGCAGCTGTCATCAACTCATAAAAATCTGTTGAGGGGAAATCTGACCTCGCTTCCACCGTTGCCTGCCGCTCCCAGCAGCTCTCAAACAAAACCCCTAGGATCTCATCTTCCCTCTCACTTTGACTCGGAGCTTGTGGGGAGGAGGGCACATACAGTATAAGTGTCTCTGCTTGATGGCTCAGAGCTTCTGTTGTGTATCGATTTTGTTCTTTCTCATTTGTTTTTTTTTTTGTGTGCGAGTCGATGCGTCAACCAATCCCAACACATACGGGAAAAGGGGACTACTTCTTGAACACTGGGAACAAATGGGTGTAGAGCAGGAATAATCATCTCCTGAAGATGTACCTTCATAGAGTTTAGTTCAACTAGCTGGTTTAGGTGCTGTTGGTTAATGAAGTTCTACAGGATTCACTTTAAATACAGTTGGAACCAAATGCTGCAAGTAGGCAGATCAAAATAAAAATAAATAAATTAAACTACACACCATCTATAGTTGAGTAACTTTACTTCTACTACTAATATCGTACTTCTGTTTTGCCCCATTATTTTAGCTTTTTTCCCCCATTAAGGATGCACAATATTTATGTACTGTAGAACATCAGTTATTGGCTGACATAATTTTTTTTATTACTATTATTATTTTTATCTGTCAATACTAATATATATAGGCCAATATTGGATATTGGATCATTTTCTCTATTTTTACATTTAGATTACCTTTGCAGTCAACTAACACTCATTTAAAGTTTAAAAACACTAATAGTTAATAAGACCGTTAAATGTTATCTTTAGCTAATTTTAAAATGAATATCCATTTTTAATATTGTACATTATTATGTTGTGATGCCTTAAATCACTAGAAGAATTTAAAACAACTGGTATGAGTTTTAATGTTTTGCATGAAATTAGTGTAGAATTTGAATATAGGTTATCAGCCATAAATGAAAATAATTATTCGCTCATCAGTACTAGGCTAGAATTTACAATTGTGCGTCCAGTTTAAATCAAGAGGATCCTTGAATTAGTCCAACATAATACAATGGAGAAAAAATTAATTAATTAAGGTGTGGTCACATTTACTGTTATTCAGCAAATGTTCGTGTGCGAAATTCAGTTATTTTAATAGGAATCCATGCATTAAGGAATTCTGTGTGAGAATGAAAGATTTCCCCACAGATTTCACAACTGATCAAGTCAGTTCCAACAGAAAGATGCTTGGTTTGAAAGCGATTCTGTGAAGTGAAGCTGTGCTCCAAACATCACTTCATTATTGACAATGGACATTTTGTTTGCCTGTGAAATTTCATCAAAAATTCACTAATGTGACCTTTAGTCTGTCTGTATTGATACAAAACAAACCTAAATCATACAAAACTTAAAATCAGTCTCATTATAATCCAAAAATCTGTCTACAGTGGAAGAGGCAACCCAAGTTCAGACGAATATCAACAAATATGTATTTTCTATCATTGCAGCAAAAAGCTACGTTATCTCTCACCTTTCAATTCAGCGCAAAAGTGAATTCACTTCATACACAGGTAGCCTGCCAAAACTTTTGTTCACTGCCAAAACTCCATCATCCCTCACATTTAGGCCAATGACGATGTCATTTAAGAGGACTGGATGAAATTCAAGTAAACTAGAAATGTCAAACAAGGGTAGCAGCAGTGCAATGTCCTAACAATAAACTATCAAGTGATAAATGACATCTCTATCGTGTTAATCTGAGTGTTTGTTAACCTGACCAGCCACAACTGTCAACAGTGTTGCCCATCAATGTTTTGATGGATGCTTGGTCTCTATTTTTAACGCATCACGCTAGATAACCTCACACACGGTGATGCGTCACACCTAGTTAGAAGGAAGACGTGTAACAATTCGAGAGGTAACATCCCCAAATTTAACTCTGAGAGAATGCAGATCTGTATTCAGCAAGGCATACTTTTTTCATACTGCAGAGACAAGGACAAAGGATAACAGCTGTAGGAGGATGTCAATGTTACGGCACCCCAGAGAGATCGTTCCAGCCGGCCCAAAATGAGTTTAGTTGCAAAAATTAAATGCATTGGGTGCAAGCTTTTTTAGATCCTACAACATTCACGTATGATAAAACACCTGAGGTTTATGATGCAGTCTTTATAGGTCCTTGGGTTGCCGACTTTGGCCTCATGCTGTCAAACAGATTTAATACCAGTCAAGCACTGAGCTCCAATAAAGACGCTTTAGAATTTAAAACACTGCCTATTCTGTCTCTGATCTACCCGCTGCTTGAAGAGCAGTGATATGTATGTGTGTGTGTGTGTGTGGAGGAAATGTAGATGAGGAAGGGCTCTGATCCACTGAGCTCACAGCCTGTCTTCATTATACTCTAAATGTGCTGTACAACGACATCCTGCTGTTATGGAGCCAAGAGTGACATAGTCACAGTATTCTGTCTGAACGCTGACATAATGCTTCATTAATCTTTCCTGATGATCCACGGGCACATCTGAATGATTCTGATGGGGTCTAAATGGTACATGTGCACAAATATCAGTCATTTTAAAGGGATAGTTCACCCAAAAAATCTGTATGCTTTTCTTTCTTCTGTGGAACATTTTGAGAAATATTTTGATATGCGTTCCGCTTGGCAGGGTTCCTGCGCAGTGTTCGCTGCTCCCTACTCTCGGAGCATGGGATATTTGTTAAATTTCAGTTCACTTGACAAAATGCATTAATTCACAACACCCTGCAGTGTCACCACACAGACAAAACTCGATTTGCACATATTAGAGGAGTTTGATTTATAATAATAATAATAATACTACATGTCCATAAATAAAAGTAATATAAATTACTGTACTTTAATTTAATATACATTTGTCTATAACATATACATGAGTATTTATCATTAGTATACAGCTGCATCTTGCACACTTTATACCCACAAACAACCATGTAAAAACACACCTGGGACTAATTAAGGTCAGTGATAATAATGCTGGAACTAAACTGACTTCCCATTGACTTCCAATGCATGGACAAAAATACAATGGAAGTCAATCGGACCAAAAACTGTTTGGTTACCAACATTCTTCAAAACGACTTTTTTTTGTGTTTAGGTTTCATACATGTTTGGAATAACATAAGGGTGAGTAAATGATGTCTGATTAATGATTTTCATCTTTGGGTGAACTATACCTTGAGGTGATACGTGATGACTGGCTGGTATGTTTTCCCTTGTTCACTATGCTGTTCTCAGGGCCCTTCAAACGAAACATGTACATTCCATTCTGATTCGTTTTGACCGTACTGACTTTCAAAATCTCTTCACTCTACAGAAGGCAGAAAGTTATACAGGTTTGGAATGACATGAATGGTGAGTAAATGATGACGCAATTTTAATTTTTGGGTGAACTATCCCTTTAAGGATTTGTGAACAGCAAAAACAAGAGCGAACCACTGATCTATAATAGATACTATATATAGATCAGTGGTGCGAACCAAAAATAGCAACTTGGAATGATGCTTTTACCATTTACATTCCTGGAAAACATCAGATGCAACTTTAAAACTGCTTCAAACTTGCTAATGATTGTGATCTTTTGTATAACCCCTAAAAGCTCAGTCATTTTTAACAACATAATATTTTCTGAGAAAAGTGAGAGAACCAATATAGGGGAATCTAAACCACAATATCTGATATCCCAGGGTCTTTATCTCTGGATCCCACCCAATGACCTCAGCAGCTCCAAGCAAGAAATGAGGAGACAAAGACAAGACATTCTCTCTCTCCCTATCTCTCTCTCAAACTCTTCTACTCGTGAATTGCCACAGAATGGGAACGGGCCAAGGCCTTCAAATCCAGCACTGCACTCAGAAATCAATATACAGTGTGCATTGAGTTTGGAGAGCACACAGAGGAAGCAGAGATCAAGACTGTTTTATCGAGCACACCAATCTTGGGTTCCAGCCAGAATCTTTTTATTTCAAGGAACTGATCAACTTCTTTGACTTAAAACCAAACTGCTGTATAATGAGACCAAGGGAAAAAGAAAGAAGAAGAAGAAAAATCTGGTCTTCTGTAAGGTTGAATGAAAGCTAAATGTGAGCAAATACTTGAATATAATAACATCTGGCCTGCGTTTAAAAGGTCCTTTGATTGAAATGCCAAACCTTTTTCCCAGTAACAAAGTATTCGTTCACAATAATGTGCTTCAGATGAAATGTCCACTTTGAGCACAGATTTCCATTTTAATGGCCCTAATGCTGGTCATATTTGCTGATCTGAAAACCACCATCTCACCATGTCCTACAGGTTAGTTAACTGCTAGTTAGCTACTGTTAACAATTATTACAAAAAAAGTGTTCAAAATCCCTCAGTGATATTTTAACACCCCTGTCCTGGGGTGGGAGGAGGGATTCCATTCTTTGACATCTATGTAAACTTTTCATTGCAAAGTTCGTTATAGTGGAAAAAGTTCTTCAGAACATTAAAATGTTCATTAAACATTCTGGCCAAATAAAAAGAACGTCTTTTTAGAACGGTTCATAGAAAGGTTATTTGGGGAACTCAAAATGGTTCTTGCATGGCACTGCTGTTAAAACTGCCTTTTGGAACCTTTATTTTTAAGTGTACGTTAAAAATACACCCTAAAAAATGCTGGGTTAAATACAACCCAGTGCTGGGTAAAATAGGGACAAACCCAGCAATTGGGTTGTTTCTGGGTTGTATTTAACCCAGCATTTTTTAGAGTGTAGCATTTACAGTATTTTGTACAATATTTTGTTAGTGTAACACCATAGAATGTTGACACTTATTATTTGTTGTCTACTACTCTAATTTTCTACCTTGGAAAGGAACCCAGGCGATCAGTCAAGTGCAAGTTACCATGTTAAAATATCTGAAGCTTCTGAAGTGACCACTTACAGCTATGCAGCTCCAATAAGTTATAACTAATGAAAAGGTCAATGTGTCCGGACACCTTAAAAATGATTTGCTAAACCAAGTCAGAAAAATGACTGTTAAAATAAACAGAAACTCCCAATATTAAAGGCTTTTAAAAGCCCTTTGCCATCAGAGGAAGTTATATGACACAATAGTTTCTTCTACCCAAGTCTGATGTGCAGAGACAATTATAAATAATACATTAGTAGAATGACTTCCCAAAGAATATAAACACTGAACACTGATGATTTCAAATCACTGTTCTGATTTGTTGAGTCTGACATGCCAACTAATGATGTGAGCTGGGGCAGGGCTATACCTTCCTGAGGGCGTTTATGAAAACCTGTTCAAAAGCAAACATTATTTTTGTAATTAATTTGGTGAGAATAAACATCATTTCAAAACAGACCTTTGCATCCTTGCATAAACCTTTACCTTTTACAATGGAATAATATACAGTATGTGAAGGACTAGGGCACAACAACAACTATATAATATAATAGTTATGGCTATGGTTAACTACAACTAAACGTAACTATTTACGGTGGCCGAGAGAGCTCAACGCGCTGCAAATGAAAAAACACCTGCAAATTAAGAAAACATCATTAATTTGACAACACACAGGCTGCAAATGCTCACAACACAACCAAATAAAGAAACGCGCTGCAAAAACAGAAACGTGCTGCAAATACTCACAACACAAACAAATAAAGAAACACACTGCAAATGCTCACAACACAACCAAATAAAGAAACGCGCTGCAAAAACAGAAACGTGCTGCAAATACTCACAACACAAACAAATAAAGAAACGAGCTGCAAATAGGCACAGACCACATCGGAAATGTTTGAGGGAAACGCAAAATGATGAACATGGCTGGGACATATTTATCAATGTTTGCTCTGAAAGGTGAGATTTGTGTTTATTTTAACATCCTGATCATACGATTCCTTTGCTTCTTCCTTATTTTTTTTAATTTTATTATTAGCCTAAATAAGCTGACAAAATACACAATTACTGTAAATGGGAAAGCATGTAAGCTGGCTAAATTACAACTTCCCTTACAAGAATTAACCATATGGTTTTACTATTAAAATTAATTAATTAATAAATACATTTATTATGTAAAAAATAAATAAAAACTTTTGTAAAATAAAAAAAAAATGGTTACTATAGTTAAACCATGGTAACCACAAATTAACCATGTATTTACTACACTAACCATAGTTTAACCATGGTATTTGTACAACTGTGGTTATGCAAATGGTAATCAATACAAGAAAAACATGGTTAATCTTCGTTTTGTTGGGGTAATTTTGGCATTGTTGGGCTCTTCCCGTTGTGGTCTGGTACTTGCGTTTCTGTATTTGGTTGTGTTGTGAGTATTTGCAGCGCGTTTCTTTATTTGGTTGTGTTGCGAGTATTTGCAGCGCATTTCTTTATTTGGTTGTGTTGTGAGCATTTGCAGCGCGTTTCTTTATTTGTTT
>NW_015666572.1:138527-150059 GCF_001515625.1 Sinocyclocheilus rhinocerous
TTTGGTTGTGTTGTGAGAAGTTGCAGCATGTTTCTTTATTTGGTTGTGTTGTGAGCATTTGCGGCGCGTTTTTTATTTGGTTGTGTTGTGAGCATTTGCGGCGCGTTTTTTATTTGGTTGTGTTGTGAGCATTTGCAGCGCGTCTCTTTATTTGGTTGTGTTGTGAGTATTTGCAGCACATTTATTTGGTTGTGTTGTGAGCATTTGTGGCGCGTCTCTTTATTTGGTTGTGTTGTGAGCATTTGCGGCGTGTCTCTTTATTTGGTTGTGTTGTGAGCATTTGCGGCGCGTCTCTTTATTTGGTTGTGTTGTGAGCATATGCCGCGCGTTTTTTATTTGGTTGTGTTGTGAGCATTTGCGGTGCGTTTCTTTATTTGGTTGTGTTGTGAGCATTTGCGGTGCGTTTTTGTGTTGTGAGTATTTGCGGTGCGTTTCTTTATTTGGTTGTGTTGTGAGTATTTGCGGAGGGTTTCTTTATTTGGTTGTGTTGTGAGTATTTGCGGCGCGTTTCTTTATATATATATATACACACACATATTTTAGATAAAACCCTAACTAAAATAAACAAGTTTAGGTGTTTTAAAATGACCAAAACTGATAAATTAAGTTAAGAAATAAATTAAAAATATATAGAAATATAAAAATATATAAATAAAAATTACAAAAACATTACTAAAACTTGACATTAAAACAAAAACTGAAAATATATAAAATGTTAATAAATACTGTTATAGTACACAAAACAATACTAAAATAATATTGGAATGGATGACCAAAAGACAGAAAGATCTCAAGAACCTTTTCTAAATTATGTAATACAATATTCCACGAGCTAAAACACATGGGAGGACTCATTGCTAATTGGTAAGGGCTCGAGAGCGTGAGTAGAAAGTGTGGCGCTTCCTACTGAGTGTGAGACACAGGCAGACTGTTGCAGAACAGGGCTGCATCCTGTCCTCTGGCCCTCATCCAGTTACACATACACAGCCACCCTCCCTAACACTCCAGCACACATACACATATCGTCCTTAATCTTATTTACTGGTAAGCTGACGTCCATTTTCTGGGTGCTAGCATGGCTGTAAGGGGTTGTGGTGGGGAGGTCTCCTACAGGCGGACTGAAGGGCTGAGTCAGCTCTAACAGACACAATGCCAAGAGCATGATGGATAGATCCAGTCACACCCAGCACATCAGGAGACAGGGGCACCTGGGTCAGTCACATCCAGTCCACATACATGCACAGGGTCTCCACTGAGCTGTGTTTGGGCTAAACGTCACACTCTTAAAGGGTTAGTCCACCCAAAATCACAGAGGCATCCTAGGTGTATATGACTTTCTTCTTTCATACGAATCCAGTCAGAGTTATATTAAAAATTGTCCTGGCTAGACAATGAATATTTTTCTTACAAAAACGCATCGATTTGCCACAGGAGGCCTTTGTTCACCCCCCGGAGCCGTGTGAGACACTTTTTTTATGGATGGGCGCTTTTTATTTAACTTCTTTGGGACTGAAGCACTGTAACACCCGCTGACTGCAATGATAGAGCTTGGAATAGCCAGGACAATTTTTTATATAACTCTGACTGGATTTGTCTAAAAGAAGAAAGTCATATACACCTAGGATGACTCTGATTCATGAGGTGAGTAAAACACAGCCTAATTTTCATTTTTGGGTGAACTAACCCGTTAAGGGCCAGTCACACTACACTTTTCATTCTATTGACTGATTGATTGGGAGACAGGAAACAATTTCATGTGAATCTCACTACTGTACATTCCAAAATTCAAGTTTTGTGATAAATTTGTTTCATGTATCATGTGACCTATAGAAGATCAGTATGACCTCATAGCTGAATTAAAAAAAAAACACAAACATTAAATCTGCAGGATTGCAGTCTTGAAGTGCAAAGAGCAGATTACATAATTTTTGTACATTTTGGATGTATTATATTTAGAATTGTGTTTTTAAGAAGACACCAAAGAGTGTGATGTCAAATTACAACTGTTGCAGTGTGTGTATAAATATTGCGTGCTCAGTCTAGTGGGACTATGGCTTTTTTTGTACGATTCTGTTCACAAAGCAACACAAAACTCATGTAAGAGTTAAACTAAAAAAATATAAATAAATAAATAACATAATAAAATAAAATAATATAATGTATACTTGTCTTGTTTTAGATCAGTATTATATATAAAAAATTTGTTAGAATATTAAGACGTTAATTCAATATTTTATACTTATGGATTTTTTTTTACATGTAAATCTAAATGTTTAAATCTAATATGTAAATCTAGTTTACGTATTTTTTTTTAAATTATGTAATATACATTTGTAACACTATATTTTGTGCCATTTTTTTTTTTTTTTTTTACATGGGCATTAAATTATAAAAAGTTCCTGTGTGAGTGTTTCTAATTCAAATTTTACTTCTTTCTCTCCTCTGACCAATACAATATCCCTATATTTTTTTCCTCTATTAAAAGTCATAGCAATGCTATTGTGGATTTTTTAAATTTATTTTGCTATTGAGGCAAATGACTGCACAAATAATAATTATATATGTTGTAGTTTCTGTTCAATGCCTCTGCACTTACTCCCGATTTCTCTCAGTATGGCAACACAAGAGCTGTCAGTCAATACATGGGGGAAAAAAGTAACTGGAGTTACTTGTTTGAAAAAGTAACTCAGATATTTCCTTCTAAATTAAAAAGTAATGCGTTACTTTACTAGTTACTTTAAAAAAGTAATCTGATTATGTAACTTGCGTTACTTGTAATGCGTTACCCCCAACACTGTTCATCACTATAGAAGTGTGACTTCCCCCCCAGAAAAAGGTCCATTAAATATTTTAGATTAAACACAAGTATTTTGAAATTATACATTTGTTTTGACCTTTTAAAATCTCAAGTCTTCTAAAGGAAAAAGCTACAACAAATAACTGAATCTTTTACTTTGCAATTTCAGCTGCAAATGATGCAGCTATACTTCAGTTCCATAACAGCTATAAATTCATAAACACATACTTGGGCCGAAATGTCAGCATGTCCGAAAGATACAGCTCTTCTTTATCAGTCCTCTGTTGTCAACCTGAAAATGGCTCAAACTAATTTCTGAACAAATTGTTCAGACTGGCTTTGTGAACTGGATCAACAGATTCATTGAAAAAAATAATCTGGCGCACCCCAGCCAAAATAGAGTACAATGCTATTGAATGTGTATAAATAGCTGGAATGAGATTGGGGGAAAAAAACCTCTACAGTGACTAAGCACAGACGTTCCGGTACAGTCTTCCATAGACTACTGACACAGCCCAGCTGCTCCAAGTTGAGAAAACGGATGGAGTGAAAGAAAATAATGGATGTACACATCCACTCCGCTCCCTCCTGCTGGCGGCTGAGAGGAGCTGTCACAGCCTGGCAGGGTTGAGGAACTTCAGACGAAAGGAATCTGCATGTGTTTGCAGCATGTAAGCCTGTACATCCCAATGCAAACACGCAGACAAAGAAAGGCACTGTCAGAAACACACACAGGTGATTGTGCTACACTGCACAATGTCCTGAAATTCAAAGGCATTCAGATAAGCGAAATTCCTCCGAATCTAATACTGAGCCACTTTCAATCTTGTAACGAAAACATTAACAGACATTTCTCTGGCAATCGGCGCTGCATGCAGAAAGCAATACTGCATCCTGTGATCTCCGCTGGGTCAGGTGTGAGATGGGAGGATGAGGCGGATACAAACCCATCCATCTTCATGTGCAGAGGGAATTCCTCACAAAAACACAATGCTATTACAAATGGCCTACTAGGTTGACCATCAGGGCTTGAGAGAGTATAAATCACCTTTTATGGTTCTAAAGAGCTGCAAAAAGCTGATACAGAGAGACTGTAAAGCAGCACACTAACCAGGTGTGAAGCAAATACTGAAACTGCAAAAACTGAGCGATTTTATTTTTAGAACATTTTAGTTAGTTGGTTTCGTCACTGACAAAAAAAGTAATTGAAATTTACAGTATTCAAAGAAATACAATAACAAAAATTAATAACTAGAGTATTGTTCAGGATAAGCAATTCACCAATAGAAATGAAATGAAATAAAATAAAATAAAATTTTGCTTAAAAAAACAGCGAGATGATTAATTTTTGAAATGCCATGAAACTGTATTTAACAAATCAAAACAAACCAAAACAACCAAAACAAACCCAAAACCAACCCAAAACCAACCAAACCAAACAAAAAACAAAAAGCAAAACAAAACAAAACATACGTTCAGGGTGTTTCTGTCACAGTCTTCAGCGGGTGTGCCCAGGAGGGCCACCAGATGACTGTGTTCGGTGAGCACATGGCTTGTGTTGTGTTGTCCTGTTGCCATGTGCTCTCTCCTGTCTATTGTCTTGCCCCTCCCATCTTGTTACCTCGTTATAGTTTAAGTTGATCCGCCTGTGTCTCCCTCGTTAGCCTCCTCGTTTGGTTCCCATTTATTTTCCTGGTGACTGTCATCCTGTGCTGATCCGTCATTTCTCATTGTGTGTGTTTCGTGTCTGCATGTGTGCAGCTTTAGGCCTGCCTGTCTGTTTTTCCCCTTCGGGGTGGTTTGAGTTTGTTTTTGTTTCATTTTTATTATTAAAATAAACAACCAATTCTCCTGCACTTGAGTCCTCGCTTCATCTCCCCGCACGCACCGTGACAGTTTCCACGCCTTTGGCCCGAGATGCTACATAGGACAAGTGTTTTAGAGAACAGATGGAAAAGAAAAGAAAAGAAAAGAAAAAGAAACTGAGGTTGCTCCAGGGGGACTGACCCTGTACTGAATTCATGAAAGCCCATAAACCAAGAGAAGTGTGATCTCGGAGTCTCATGACTGGCCAACACATCAGGGTGAAATTCATTTCTGAGCCAAGCGTCAATGACTGGACTGAGCCAGACATGCTTTCTTTACACCTCACAGACTGTAAGGTCTGTCGCTGTCCCAGCATACACTCACGACTAGTCATAGGTTGAGCTTTACCAGGGCTCAGTCAATGTGCCGTTGGTGCTTTGGGTTTGGAGCGAGAGTCTCGAGCGAGTGCCGTGTGTCAGTGATCAACCTATTCAAAGTCAGTGATCGCTGCCAAAACATTCAACTGGGTACTTCACTGACCTTCCAAAACAGTCTATTTTTCACGAGTGGGAACAGTTAGGATCTGAGTCTTCCAGTGTGTTTCCGTGGTTACTGGTTTAGCGAGTGTGTCTGGGTTTTCATTTCATTTTAGGTTGCTAAGTTTAATATCAGCACAGTAAGGTAAAGATAGAGCCTAGATGAAGCCTGAAACTGGTGTGACATTTGTTTAACACTTTTCCTTGTGTTCATTTCATGAATGCAATTTTAGTAAGATTATCGTAGCCAAAAATGAGCACATGGGTAAGACAGAGCAAGTCCTCCATTTTGTCTTACAGTCCTCCTAAAAACATCTTAAACCAGAGTAAAGTGGTCATAACCCACAAAGACCCACTGCAGCAAAACCACAACAAAGCAATTAAATGATACCTATTTTGACTAAATATAACCTAAAACTAGATATATAACAACAGTTCATACTCTAAAACGCTTCAGATAAGATTAAAGGGATAGTTCACCCAAAAATTAAAATTCTGTCATTAATTACTCACCCTCATGTCGCTCCAAACCCGTAAGACCTTCGTTCATCTTCGGAACACAAATGAAGATATTTTTGATGAAATCTGAGAGCTCTCTGACCCTCCCATAGACAGCAAGGATATTACCATGATCAAGGCACAGAAACATAGTAAGGACATCGTTAAAATAAACCATGTGACATTAGGGGTTCAACCGTAATTTTACAAAGCTATGAGAATACTTTTTGTGTGCAAATAAAATAATAAATATAGCTGCAAGCAGCAATTGCCGGGGTTCAAGCACTTTAAGGCCTTGAAGGTGGTATGCTTTTGGGGTCTAGGCCAACCTGGATGTATGGCTGACAGTAAAAACACATCCAAAATATAGACACTTGTGCCCCTTTGGACGAAGACGCTGCATACCAATTTTCAAGTCGATCGGACCAACGGTTGCATAGTTATAGTCATTTTTCAAATTCTTGTCTTTGGATCTGACAAGAAGGCCGGACTACTACAATCTGACCAAGTTTCAGCTCTCTAGGCCTTACGGTTTGGGCTGCACGATCAGTTTTAGGTAAGAATAATAATAATAATAAAAATCCTAACAATTACAATAGGGTTTCAGCACTACGTGCTTGAACCCCTAAAAACAATTCATTCAACAATACTTCTCCCCGAGTTACCGTCTTCTGCCATTTTGGAGAGTACCCCAGAACGTAATCAACGTAATCAGCGTTGTTTATGTTCAGCATGCGCGCGCTTTCTACTGAACGCAAACAATGCTGGGTGAGTAATTAATGACAGAATTTTCATTTTTGGGTAAACCAACTTTTAACATGTAATTCCTAACAATTTGAATCTCTCAGCATGCAAATGTCACTGTTTACTGGCACCACTGGTAACTGTTTCGGATTTAGTATTAGATATAATATATAGTACCTGTGCTATTATTTCCCAACAATGTTAAGGTTATTGAAACTGGGTACAATCATATATAATATAAAATAAAGTACGTAAATGTAAAAATGTCAATTTTAGACCAGGAAACCAACTTTGGTTGGTTGGTTCTATAGCCTATAGCCTGAATCAAATCTTCTGTATTGTTGGTCAAAACATGGAAATCGACAAAGTTTCTATGCCTTATTGCCTCTTTTTTTCCTTTGTCATTCCTATTCTGTTCTTCAAACTCAGAGTCTTTCTGTCAAACAAAACAATGACAAAAATCACAGACCTAGGCCTGGTCCACACTAATACTTTTTCGTTTAAAAACACATCACACTGAGACAGCGTTTTTGTCAAGGAAAACTGAGCTTTTTGAAAACACTCTTCAAAGTGGATAAATTTGAAAAAGTCATTTTCACATTGTAGTTTGGACTGTGAAAATGGAGGCTTTTGAAAATGATGACACATGTTTAGTTATGTGACACATATTGTACCAATATTGATATCTATGTTTATACGGGTATTGTGCCTGTTATGTGCTATTCACTTTCACACTATTGCTACAGATGTGTTACTTTGTACGCTCTTCATATCACAGTCCTGATCATACAATCGTGAGTGAGTCACATCAGTGAATTGAAGTGATATTTTCCTAAATAAAATGATCCTTAGGGATGCACCGAATGTTCGGCAACCGAAATTATTCAGCCGAAAATAGCAAAAAAAGCTCTTTCGGTGTTTGGCCGAATAAGCGAAAAGACCGAATAAATTGTACCGAACAATGATATGACGCGATCAACTAGCAACCAGCGCAGAGTGAGAGGTGCGCACTCTTTATTATGCAGCACACACGTCAGCAGTGTGGATGGTGAAAAAAAAAATTGGCAAAATACATGGGGAAAAAAACCTCCGTGTTCGGTATTCGGTATCCGGCCCAGTGTTTAATTTTGTTCGGTTTCGGCTTCGGCCAAGAATTTTCATTTCGGTGCATCCCTAATGATACTGCCAGAAGAATTGCATGAAAACGTATCATGTCTGTTCCGTCTGTATCATCTCAGTGAGCGTTTTTGAGGCTTGCGCAGTAAAGTGAATTTAACATTTTCTGACGTTTTAGTGTGGATGAGAAACTTTTGGAGAATGCTTGAAAACGCTAGTGTGGACGGAGAGCATTTTAAAATGAAAACACTGTGTTCAAATGTATCTGGATTAGACATAGCCCTAGTCTACTAAAGAACATAACCGGTACTCGCAGGTCAAACAACTTTTACCTGGAGTTTTTCTAAGATTACTCAAGTTTTTTTTTTTCTTCTCCAGAACTCAGAAATTTCTTATATTAAGCAACCAAAATGAAAACATGAGGAACAAAATCACTATATGTCTTTGCATTTTCATGGAGTAGGTGCACTCAGAGATGGAGCATCACCATTCACAAACCTGATCTATACAAATCTATCAATGCTGCATAGTCTAGCATTAATCTGCTGTTTATTTTCCAAATTACTGCAGCATATTTTGTGTCATTGGGCAGAACGGGGGGCACTCACGCCTCCCTAGGGGCCCTATAGTGCCACAGTGTGGAGACCCTTCAGCAATGTACACTATACACATATAAAAACATACACCTGGAAAAGAGCTACAACCCTTAGTGTGCATGCAGGGTTATAATGCACTGAGACACACGTTATGAAATGATTCAAGCTCTTAATAATAAATCTGGCTGCATTTAAGAAAACAATCACTACTTGGCTGTGAAACATAGCACTTCAGCTCGATATCAAATGGAGTCCCTTTCTTCTTTGGCCTGAGGGAATAGGAATGAATTTGACGCTAATGGCGGGCAGTTTACAAGCTAACATCCGTTCTATTGGCTCATGCCATACAATGTGATATTACGGCAGCTCTGAAAATAGCTGCTGTTGTAGAAAGATGAACTGTGAGAGAAGCAGAACAGAGACATGAGTAGGCGTTTGTTTGTCAGAATATTTCTGTCCATTGAAATACCACACGGGTGTTGCGTAATGCAGCGCGGGCCATTATTGGATCTCAGGGTGAAGGAAATGAGCTAGTGCATTCAAGATTCTGTTTTACAGGTAAACTGGTTCATGCAGAGCTGGAAAAAAACAATTGGTTCTCAAATCTTCTAAGAATAAACGGTAGCGTTTTATTTTATTTTAAGCCACTTTTATTAAAAAAGAGAGAAAGGAATTGGGACATGATACAGGCAGGGTTGTTTCCCACCAATCTAGCTCAAATAAAAAGTTTGTTAATCTAATAGAATGTTTATAAGCACTGCTCTCCTCTTTGCCTGCAGAAACAACATTAGCATTATTAGAGTTGTAACTATATAACTGCAGTATTATAGCCTAGTTCGGTAATACTGAGAAACTATTATAGGTTGGTGATATGACCAAAATTTTATTTCACAACAACAATATATATCCCAATGTAATTATTTTTGCTGGAAATATGGTTGTTACAATTTGAAAATTTATAATGACACTGAAAAGTCACAAATATACATTCTATACAATACTATGCTAGGCGAACTAACATAAGAAAAAAGTTCTCAAGCTTACTGAAGACAAGTAAGCAGCTAGTAATAAAATAAGAACAAAGACACCAATTGACCCTTCGCAGAGAGTTTGATTGACAGGCGATCTGGCCAATCATAACGCTGAATAGCCATTTTGTCCGACAAACAAATCAGACAGGAGAGTAATGTTGGTGGACTTAAACTTGAAAAATGGTGTGTATTGATGTCTTTCCAAGGTTGAAATAAAATACCGTCTGATGTTCATTCATGTTTATTTCATGCATTATGTAAATATGAAGAGATGATCGCTTCACGTGCTGCTTGAACTGAGGTGCTACAGACATCTTTCATGACACATTAAAGAGCCACAAAATGGTATTTATTGTTTGAATTTCTTTAAAAAGACAAAATGTAAATGGTAAGATTTTGTTTTATACCATAAGTAACCTGCTCTGTCTTTTTTGTTGGCACGTTGTAAGTGTCCTCTTTGCTCCGTGATTTACATTTCACTGCGTGTCGAACATAGCAACAGTAACTAAGGGGGGCAGGTCTTTGTGAAGGGTCAGTTGGACAACTAAATACAACAGAACAAAGATCTGAAAACAGAAAATGATTTGGGTGTGCGCATAGAAAGTTGCATGTGAAAATCAAATAGAATTCTCTTTCGCATCTTGTGTCCCTTGGACAATTTGAAATCGACTGAAATTTTAAACCAGCAAGGCTAAAATCGCATGAAAAGGATAAACTTTTGCGACGCCACAATATCAAGGGACTGCAACTGCTATAAAGACAATAATAAAAAAATTATGATGTTTGAATAGGTAGCACTCATGTATAGGCTAACAATATCTGTATGATTTACTAAATTGGTTGATTTGAAAGTATGCAGTTAGTGAAAACTTTGCTATCCCATGAGGCCACTGGAAGCTGTTAGATTCAAAATGTGGAATATTAACAAAAATATGGCAGAATACCAAGCAGCCAAATGGCTCTTTTCAAGTGTAAATTAAACTGAATTTGTAAGAATAACAAATATTTAAAAATATATATAAAAACATTACTATAAGTGATAAGCGATTAAAATCAAAAGACCCTAAAACGGGACTCACTTTTAAAAACTTTTCTAGAAAATATTTATATTTTTCTCCATATCTTGGAATATTTTCAATATTTACCTATCAAAATGAAAACATGAAGAACAAAATCACTATATGTCTTCACATTTTCATAACAAGGGCAAGAATGTATTCCTTTTATATTTATTGCATATATGATGATGTGAGTGCATCAGTAACCAGCACTGTTTTTTATTAATTTGCAACAGAAAAGCTAGTACAAAAGCTAGTACTTTAGTACAAAAAAATATATCTCAATAAAAATAAATGTAAAACACAGTTTCACGCCCGGTAAGACATAATTATGGATGAAAACATTTGCAATTCACCTGCCAATGGCCATTTTAGCATGCTAATGATACAACATATAAACAACAAAGACAAAAATAAAAGGATGCTAACTAGATGGTTAAGATATCTGTTGTCATTTGGCTTTGTTTGGCAATCGTGTATATCCAAATCAGGTTATTCTTGTAGTCTGGCACGGGTGTGAGGTGGCACAGACAAGTCTGAAAATGTGCCCTCTCTCACTCCCTCTCGCTTGCTGACACAAAAAAACTCAGACAGTACAGCTGAGAACAGACTGTACTATGTCAAGAGGCAGGTAGCTCTCACTTAAGGAAGCTCAATGGCCTCACACTGCAGTCTAACTTCACGCATTACTTGAGTTGTGTTTACAGAGGGCTGGGGCACAATGGCAAAACCAACATAACACACAAACTGATACCTGATCTTTAAACACACTAAAGCGCACACTAGTGTAAATACTCAGACAAACACAAGTCACGAGTTTGTTGCTCCTGTAACCAGGCAATGCAATGGACGATGCAAACAAAAGTACATTATGGTAATTCATTGTGCATTACACATTGATTGAGCTTGAGTGCAAATCACAAAATACTGTCATTTGTTTTTAGCTAGTATTTACTTTGTATACTACTTTGTATCTTTTTCTACTAGGTGCTTCCAAAAATGAAACGTCATAATTTTGCTCCAAATCTTTCTTCTGTGGAACATGAAAGAAGAAAGTTTGAAGAATGTAAACAGTTGCTTTTTTTTCAAGCAATTCCAAGGGTGACAGGAGCTTTCAAGCTGCAAAAATTAGGGGTGCTCCGATCAGGGTTTTTGAGGCCGATCACCGATCACAGAAAGCAGTATCTGCCGATACTGATCACCGATGCCGATCTTTTTAAAGCCTTCTTTTTATCATTTATAACTATTTATAGTGATACTCCAATTAGGCTTTTTAGACATTTATTCAGGGCCTGAATTTCATTTTTGAAAATGGGGGGAATTCCCCTCTTAGGTGACTCTTGTGAGAGG
>NW_015666572.1:150900-151905 GCF_001515625.1 Sinocyclocheilus rhinocerous
CACAAACTTACCATTGACAGAAATAGTCAGCTCTACTGCCTTTTCTTTTGCAGTGAAATCTTTATTACAAGCAATCCTGCGGTTCATAAAGAACTTTGTTTTCCTACCTCCACGAATGCCGTCTATTATTGCCTTGTTTATCTAAAAGTGCTCTTTCCCTTTAAACCTAGCCAAAAAGCCATAGCCTATATGTGTTGACTGTGAAACACAGTAGGCTTTAATAATATGCATTTATGGTGTAATTACTACATTTTCATGTAAATCCATGTTCATATTTACTGCAAAAAAAATGCGCTGTTACTTTAATTCAGCGCTTGCAGCGCAGCAATATACTCGGTGCTGAACTGATCTCTGCACTGCTGCAGACGCACCGCTTCTAGAGCGCACTGCCGGACAGCAACCGTGTGCAGTGAACGCTTTATTAATCTGTTAAAGGGGTCATATGATGCTGCTAAAAAGAACATTATTTTGTGTATTTAGTGTAATGAAATGTGTTTATGTGGTTTAAAAAGTTCAAAAAACACATTATTTTCCATATACTGTACATTATTGTTTCTCCTCTATGCCCCGCCTTTCTGAAACGCGTCGATTTTTACAAAGCTCATCAGTCTGAAAAAGCGAGGTGTGCTCTGATTGGCCAGCTATCCAATGCGTTGTGATTGGCCGAATACCTCAAGCGTGAGACGGAAATGTTACGCCCCTCACATACTGTTGATGCCGTGTCCGGCCGGAGCGACGAGACATAAACATTAAAACCCATTACAAACGAGGCATTCGTTGCATCCAGTAGGGACATAATTATGGATTATAATGACTTATACTCTCTTTTTATGCGTTGTGTTGCATCGCGCCACGTAAACATAAAACCATGTCTGCATTTGTGATCAGAGAAATGACAAACAACAAGTGCTAACGTTAATCCACACTGCCCAAAACCCGCGTTTGAATCATCAGTGGCAAATGATAAAAGAAAACGTACTTACATGAGTCAGAACTGCCGGCATT
>NW_015666572.1:151998-166380 GCF_001515625.1 Sinocyclocheilus rhinocerous
GTCTCACACAAGGTTTTCAAATTACTTTATAAGTTATTTAATGAAGAAATATGAAGGTGAGTGAATCACCATTCACCAGCATTATAATTATTTCACCCGCGCCGGACAGAGACTGAGACGGTGCCGCTGCATGTCATTTCAAACCTTCTCACGGCAGGCGCGTCATCCGCTTGTGATCGGTTTTTTGAGATCGGCCTTTTTAGAGACCGCCGATCAATCATCCCAAAGCGATTATCGGCCGATAGTGATCGGTAGCCGATCAATTGGAGCACCCCTAGCAAAAATGATGCAAAAGCATGACGAAAGTACCATAAAATGATCCATGTGACTTGTGCACTATGAGTCTTTCGAAGTCGTTTGATAGCTTTGTGTGAGAAATAAAACAAAATATTGACAAAGGAACTTCCTTCAAAGAAGTGTCGTTATCGTTAACTAAAACTATAACAAAACATTTTTGTTAATTGAAACAAAAATTTAATTAAATTAAATATAAAAAAGATGAAAAGCCTAAACTACAGGAAAATTTGAAATTTTGCCTGAATAATTTAAAGTAACAAAATTACTAGGAGAACTGAAAACCTAAAACTGACTTATAAATAATTAAAAGTATTCAGACATTTTATAAAATAAATAAATAAATAAATTAGAGTGAAAACTGAAAATATAAAAATAAATGATAATTCATAATATTACTTAAAACTATAAATGTATATTGATTGAATAGTAAAACAACATTGCTGCCAGGGGAAAAACTTGACCGAATTACTGACTCACTTGAACTGGATCAGTTTCTTTGTGATCTAAATATTCAACAATTGATTCACTGAAAAAAGAAAAATTACACATTGATACTTCTCTTGTAAACTTGCTTAAAAGAGCTAGAACGGATGTCACAGTTTACAGTCAATGACTTAAATTACAGTCTGATTCTCATGCAAAGCTATCTGTATGACTTCAGAAGACTTGTAATATAGCTTACAAACTTGTATAGAGCAATTTTATGATGTTTTTGAAACTTGAAAGCTTCGGTCCACACTGCTTGTAATTTCACAGAAAAGAGCAATCAACCACAGAAGAAAAACAAGTCACACTGTTCTGGAACGACATGAGGTTGAGTAAATAATGACTAAATAATGAAATAATCCATTGACACACCATATAGACCTAAGTGTTTCTGGGCCGATCATTCATTAAAACAAGGCATGAGATGTGACAGACTTGATTGTCAAATGAAGGTGTAAAGTCAGCTTCTGTGCGATAGGCAGCTTCTGTTGGACTGCGAGGATGTTTAGCAGCTCTCTGACTGCTGGCAGCTGGGTAGACAGCTGCAGCAACGAGCGACTTGTAGGACGTGTGGTTATGTAACCATCAACATAGTTTGAGACTGGCAGTTTAACATCAGCGGCTCCGCAACCAGGACAGGAACTGACTGGCACCCAATACAAATACGCAAAGGTGGCCCAGAGATGCTCCAGCAACCTGTGCAGCATATACAACAAATAATGGATAAAACATCGTGTCCTCAGACAATGTGCAACTTGTTCTCCACTTTGCAGTCCAAACCATTGTTTTCCACAGTACCATACTTGTGCACACAGCAAAACTCAAGCCCCCTTGAGGCTTTAAAGGCAGGCAGAACTCAGAATCACAGGTGCGGGATATCACACGCTGAGAGGCCCGTCAGAGATTTAGGGAATTGAAGCGGCCCATGCTAATGACAAAGCTGATGCCAGAGATGCTTTGCTGGAGCTCAGCCTGGTGCTGTTGATCCCCTCTGCGCCTGGGGATTTACCAGCCAAAGCCCCCTAAACCCCTCCTTCCATCTGAGCAAAGAGAAAAGAAGCAGCTCCAGTCACACGGCCGATCGCCAGCCCCGCAACCAATCAGTGCGCCGATTTCCACTGAACTTAAACATATTATTCATCAATCAAGTTCAACATATTCCTTTGCTCCTGCATGCTAATTTATTATCTATTTTGGATGATTTAATTATGTTTCTAGCTACTAATAAATTCACGGATATACTGGCAAAGTTTTTCCATTCTTTGCTTCTTTTAAAAAGAAGTTTGAAAAATCTTTACAGCGGTATACTGTTAGCCAGCCACGCTGTTGAGAGCAGGGTTTAAAGGGGTGGTTGACTGGTTTTTTTCTAGGCTTGATTGTGTTTATGGGGTGCAGTCTAACTAGGGATGTGCGGGTCTAGTCGACTAAACGGGTCTAACGTGTTAATGCTTCGTCCCTTACAATTAATAAACTGCTCTGTACCTTCTCCTATAAACGCACTGATCATTTCCTGCTTTTATGAAGCCCCTCCCTCAGAAATACGCAATGGGCTCAGATTGGTTAGCTGGTCCAGTGTATTGTGATTGGCTAATCCGCCTCTAGTGCGCGTCTAATCGTCCCGCCCCTCACCTCAGCAGCATGTGCTCCAGTTGTATTGTAAACAATGGTGTCGTCTATATTGCTTATCAATTTGAGCCCGATTGAGACCCAGACAATATTAGTGAAGAGGATCGCGCAGAACCTATGCAAGCACCGCTCTTAATGGTATGTTTTTGTATGTTGTTGTCTAATACTTTTAGATACGCTGTTAGTTGTAAATGCCACTGCTTCTGTTAGCTTTTAATATACGGTTTTATGCTAGCATGTTCCCGGGGGCTACTGGGGGCGGGGTTTATCTGGGTTCGTGATGTAACGAACCCGGAAAGTAGCTCGTTGTAGTCCCTACGAGCCATTTTTGTAGGCATTAACTGCCAGAATTTTAAAAGACGATATCTCCGTTTGCATTTAACTTTCAGCGCTGCAACTTTGCAGATATTGTTTATGCTCAAACAGCAACATCACAGACTAACTAACGTTAAAAAGTGAAATCGCAATCAACCACCTCTTTAAATGAATATGTAAATATGTGCAGCGCGCCTTCCTCTCAATAACAAAATAAACATAACCAAAATGCCAGCGAAAACAGCAGTTAAGAAAGCATCTGATCATAGTGATGTGGATATGTTTGCACCAGTTCAACAATTTGGCACTGTCAAGTTGTGTCACGTTTATTTATATAGCACTTTATACCGTAGGTTGCAGATTTACAGCATTAAATATGAAAAAAACAGTGTCAGTGTTGCTTTCAATTAGAATTACAACTTCACCTTCTACTATAAAGCCCCTCTCAAGTGTGTTCATGTTTTTAATCGCATCTGACCTAGATGGACTGAACGGAAGACATTTTTCCAATGTCAAAGAAGGCAGAGCCGCACCTACCCATTATGTAATCGCCACTGACTAATGGTAGTTCAAAGATGTTCACTATCAATTTCTGAGTGAAAATTGTTTCAATGTAAATCCTACATCATATTTCTTTCATTGTAGGATAGAGGTGTGTAGAAGCATCTGATTATAAGAACTGATTGATAATGAACTAGTTGACTATTTTTAATTTTTTTAGCAGAACTGATGCAATTAGCATGGCGAAAGATATTTTCGCTGAAAAGTTGCATGGCTAAATTCATGCCGGAACTGTCACCCCCCTTTTTGAACATAGACGTGAAAGTGCACTATTCAATATATTATTATATTCAAATTGTTATAATTCATGAACGCTTTTGAATACAGACCTAAGTTTGATCTCTTTCTAAAGAAGACAATCAGCAGATTATTGCAGAAGTGAAATCATTTAAAAAAATGAAAGTATAAAAAAGTTACAGAGGTTTAAATTTACTGTAAAAAAAATGTACTGTATTTTTTATTTGACTTTATATAAAATAAATATTTAAAAAATAGGTTTTAATCCAAAATTGCTATAAAATTAAAGCTATATGTCTAAATAAGTTGTGTTACAAATTTGAAGTTGATATAAAGAAAATTGAGGTTCCTATGCAATTTTGTTTAGGCGTTATACCAACAATTGCCACTGGGTGACACCCAAACTCCGTTGAATTTTTTTGGATGCATTTTTCTGTCACAAATGTTTAAATTTCTCTCTGAATATTAATTCTATCACAAAATAACCACCAAATATGGAATCTTGAGACTCAGACCTTTCCAACGATATGTATTTTGTCAAGATTATAAAAAGTTTTGATTCTAAAAGACCGTAATACATTTTGTAATATGACTCCTCCCACTAAAGGGGAGGAGACCGTTAAAAGATTTAAAGTACCATTTCCATAGTAATGCAATGTCTGATTTCAAAATGGCTTTCACAGGATGAATTTTGAGGTTTTAAACTTTTAAATGATATATAATTTATGATGATATGGGGATTTATAATTTATGGGGAAGTCGTGGCCTAATGGTTAGAGAGTCGGACTCGTAACCCAAAGGTTGTGGGTTCGAGTCTCGTACCGGCAGGGATTGTAGGTGGGGGGAGTGAATGTACAGCGCTCTCTCTCACCTTCAATACCACGACTGAGGTGCCTTTGAGGAAGGCACCGGACCCCCAACTGCTCCCCGGGCGCTGCAGCATAAATGGCTGCCCACTGCTCCAGGTGTGTGTTCACGGTGTGTGTGTGTTCACTGCTGTGTGTGTGCACTTTGGATGGGATAAATGCAGAGCACTAATTCCAAGTATGGGTCACCATACTTGGCCACATGTCACGTCACTTACTTATGATTACTAAAACATGTGATAGGAAAAAAGGAAACTAACTAGAATTTTTGAATTTTTAGAACTCCTGTTATGATGTATATGTTTTGAGGTGCACTCTTGTCATAAATTTCTATTACTGTTCCTACAGCATTTTTAACAACAAACAGTGGTAAAATATCTATTTAGGAGTCTTAGACCTTTCCAACGATATATAGTTTGTCATGATTAGATTAGGATTTAATTGTAATATATTGAAGTAAACTTAGGTGTCCCGCTTACTATTACTAGCACTATCTTTACAACATTACATATTCAGGTGGACTTCCTTGGCCATTGTGTCACATTTTACAGTTAGACAAATGACATATCAAGTTATATATAGTCTTTTTTATTTTTTTATACTTTTTTAGTAACTTTTAAAAAGTGTTTCAAAATGATGTGTTCTCTTCCAATCTGTTGCGTGTCATTTAGCTTTTTTAATGCTTTAATCCAGTTAAATAATATATAAATGCTTTAGTCAGAATAAGTCAGACCAAGCTAAGTTTTGACACAAACGCTAGAAAATACGTACAAAGGAATGCATAGCATACCTGATGATGAAATTTACGTGACATACACTGTGTGCATACCTTAGCGTATGCATAATAATCCAAGTATACTTTGGGCAAATTAAGCCTGTAGCTTGATAGTAAAAATCTGCTGTAGTTCGATTATAACTGCACATGTAAACGTAATTTTTACTTTGTAGATTTTGAAAATACGTAGTTTATTCCATCCCTAGTAAGACCGCAAGGAGGAATGTGTGTGAGAGTGAAACAGACAGTGAGTGTCTGTCTCTGACTGCTGAGCTCAGCCGTAGTCAAGTGCCTTGTGCTCTCACACACACACACCTCTCCAATATTAAAGGAAGAAGTTAGGCCCGGCCAAGCGTGAAGACACATGCAGATACACATGTT
Organism: Sinocyclocheilus rhinocerous; assembly: GCF_001515625.1. Classification (NCBI taxonomy): domain Eukaryota; kingdom Metazoa; phylum Chordata; class Actinopteri; order Cypriniformes; family Cyprinidae; genus Sinocyclocheilus; species Sinocyclocheilus rhinocerous. The sequence continues at coordinate 157,543 of NW_015666572.1, forward strand.
TTCAGGGAGAAAAGGACGAGAGGTGGAGAAGTCTTAGAGATTTTGGATCGCCTTTCCTTGGGGTAGAGAATCTTATTTCTGTATGACGTTGAAGTCAAGAGCCGCTCCTGGTTGTCAGCACTCAGATTCTGGGAAATTTTATACATTTGACCCTAAGAGCAACAAGAGAAGACAGTTTAAAATATCACAGTACAACAGTGTAGACCTGAAAGAGCCGCGTGTTCTCCTCCCGTTCAATATGATCCATTTCAGACCAATCAATAATTATGCAAGTAAACCGCAAACATCGGACAAAAGCCCATCAGACAAATGTCTTTGCACTCCAGTGAATCTCACAGCTGTGGCTAATCTACATAACTGAAACGTTACTTTTGGGTAACGTTGTGACAGCAAACAAAGTCAGTCTGGAAGATATTCCAAAGTACATCAATCCAAAAACAACCCTATTGGATTGAATTCTGTCCTTGAACCAAAATATTTATATGCAGACTACATAAGGGTCAACTGAGCAAGAGAACTAGCCACTGGTATAATAAAAATGCATATTAAGTTGTGGCTATGAAATCTTTAGGGATGCAAAACTAAACTAAACTAAACTTTTTTCAGTCAAATTCACACCAAACTTTCCACATTACTGTTTCTTTACAGTTGGGAAAACACATAAAACACCAAGTACCTCCCTTAAAGTCTGGCAAAAATTTGACTGAACAACCCTCTACATTGCGAGTAAATCACTCGCATATGTGACTAAATATTCCCTCTGGACGACTAAATGAGGTCTAATATTAGCCACTGGCTAATAAATTCTCAGATTTTACTCGCCAGTGTGTGAGTTGGAGGCTGAGTATAAGTTTAGCACAGATATATTTTCAGTTACAGTACACTCTGACTGAGTGCTTCAGAGTTTCACACTCCAACCGATCTGTGATATTTTTCAGTTCATCTGAATGAATGCACAGCGCACCTGTATTTGACGTACCGTAAACTCTAGTGTGAAGGCGCACGACTCACCTTCACTTTGTCTCACACACACGCAAAGAGAGAGACAGAGCGAGAGAGTCTTACATACCATGCAGAATTGACACGCTACATGTAAACTATATTCATTGTTCCTTTGGAATTCTTCAGCTTTTAAGAACTGCCGGTTTCTCCGGTAGTGGGCAGAACTAATGAGCAAACGGCATTGGCTGGTGCTCACCTATTATCGTCCCTGTTGTGATTTCAGCAAATCAATGCCAGTGAATGCACACAACCTGATTAATATTCATGAATCCAGCAGCTCGTTAATCCTTACTGCATTTTATATTGTTCTTATTAGTAGAATTTGTAGTATTATTATCTTACCAGTATTATTGTTATTTTTTTCCCATTTTTTTACAGAAACACAGAATGACCAAAAAAGCACCACCACCAGTCCTAAGTTTAATTAAAATGACTAATATGCATTTATATATGGTTACCAAGTTTTAATTCAAATTACTAAAGTTCTATCATTAAATGATACTTGATTATCATAATATCATATTATAATGCTTGACTGACTGATGTTAAGAGTGTACTTTCAGATATTTAAAAAGCTGTACCATTTTACAAACATTACAATAGTCATATGGGCAGTGCTGTGTCATATGCTATAGCTGTGCACAAGGTGTTTGTCACAGCTCCAGACTTACTTATTTGTTCATTAATGACGTCATCAGCGACTAGTCGATTTCGACTCGACTTTCATCACATAAAAGTCGACTTTAAAAAAATAAGAAGTAGTTCAACCCCTAGATATATATATATATATATATATATATATATATATATGTGTGTGTGTGTGTGTGTGTGTTTGTAATATAAAATATATATATAATATACATATCCATATATAGTATATCAGTCTGGCGAGTAAACAAAAAAAATGTTCTAGTCAATGGCGATTCAGTTACCAAGGTGTCCGTAGAGGGTTGCTGAATAAAAAAAGCAGTCTTTTACAATGCTTAAAGGAATTTAAGAATGTTTTAATGATGAATTTGTTTATTGCAAACACGTAGCTTTTCGATTCACAAGACGTTAATTATTTGACTTGAGTCATGCCGATTACTTGTGATGCTTTGATCAGCTGTTTGGATGGCACCCATAAACTGCAGAGGATTCATTGGTGAGCAAGTAATGTAATGCTAAATTTCTCCAAAATGTAGATGAGTTTGTTTCCTCATTGGAACAGATTTGGGGTAAATGTCCATCAGTTTTTCATTTTTGGAACTATTCCTTTAATATTAAAGGGATAGTTCACCCAAAAATGAAAATTACCCCATGATTTACTCACCTTCAAGCCATCCTAGGTGTATATGACATTCTTCTTTCAGACGAATACAATCGGAGTTATATTAAAAAACATCCTGGCTCTTCCAAGCTTTATAATGGGAGTGGATGGTAGCCCAAAATTTGAAGTCCAACAAATTGAACCAATCCATTATAAAAAATCCACATTGCGTTTGTGTAAGAAAAACATCCATATTTACAACTTTATAAACCTTAATCTCTAGCTTCCACTAACTGTCATACACGCATTCACGAGAGAGTGGCGTCCAGCAGATGACGTAGCACGTAGGCAAATGCGGTGACGAACGCAGAAGTGACGAACGTGGAAGCGCAGAGGAGAGAGCAAAACAAAACACCGGTCACGAATTAGTAGTAAAAAACGAAGATTTGTAAAGAAAAATGTCAGAGGATTTCAATATAAGCCAAGAGAACACTGGTTTTCCTTTGCTGTAAACAAAACTTGTTTCTCGCGAGACTAGCATATTCTCACCCGAGCTTATGCTACGCCTACGTCTTACGTCATCCGCTGGACGCCACTCTCTCCACCGGTCACGAATTAGTAGTATAAAACGAGGATTTGTAAAGAAAAATGTTGGAGGATTTCAATATAAGTCAAGAGGACACTGGTTTTTCTTTGCTGTAAACAAAACTTGTTTCTCGCGAGACTAGCATATTCTCACCGGAGTTTATGTTACGCCTACATCATCTGCTGGACGCCACTCTCTCGTGAACGCGCGTACGACAGTTAGCGGTTAAGGTTTATAAAGTTGTAAATATGGATATTTTTCTTACACAAATGCATCGCGTCGCTTCAGAAGGCCTTTATTAACCCCCCCGGAGCCGTGTGGACTTTCTTTTATAATGGATTGGTTCCATTTTTTGGACTTCAAATTTTGGGCTACCATCTAGGGGTGTGCCATTTCATAAAGTCCACAATAATACCGGTATAAATTTTTACATGATAAAAAAAGTGTCATATCGCGATATCAATGATATAGCGACGCGATAACGTATGGCGGATATACGTTCCCTAGCGCGCACAACAACAACACCACAAACCCATTAGGTGTGTTCGACTTGAAGCAGCGCTGCGCACACTGATCGGTGTATGACATCAAAGTATCGTGAGAGCGGTTCTAGAGCATATTCGAGCACACACTCTTACCTTCAAAAACAGGCGAGGCGCATATCTTTAGCGAAGCGGCACGGAGAGCCGCTTCTGGGATGCTTTTGAAACGTGCCGTGGCTCCGCTGGTGTAAACACAAGCATTGACTAGAGTGGCCGCGTCGGAGCCGTAACGCGGCGCATACGCGTGCAGTGTAAATAAGGGATAAGTCACGCTCGCGGTATTTTCACATCATACACCGATCGGTCTGCTTCAAGTCGAACACACAGCTGCTGCTGCCACCTTATGACAATAGATTTACACTTCAAATTAGGTAGTCTGCCATCAATGACAGTAGCTCATTGGAAAAAGATGGAAAATGCCCTTCATTTTGTTTGCACTAATAAATGCTGCTGCAATCACCAATAAAACGTTGTTCCATGTTTTTTTTTCTTTCTATATCGTCATAAATATCGTTATCGCAAATATTCTTGAAATATCGTGATATAGTTTTGAGGCTATATCATCCACCCCTACTACCATCCACTCCCATTATAAAGCTTGGAAGAGCCAGGATGTTTTTTAATATAACTCCGATTGTATTCGTCTGAAAGAAGAAAGCCATATACATCTAGGATGGCTTGAGGGTAAGTAAATCATGGGGTAATTTTCATTTTTGGGTGAACTAACCCTTTAAGTTGTTACAGCTTAGTTGGTTGTCACTACACTGCATAAACTGTGACGATTCAACTTTTGCCAATATAAGTATTTTTTTGGGTATGGCCTAGGACAGCCTCTGACAAACGGGAGCCATTTGATGTCTTGAAACTGTGCAGGACAAAATACGAACCTTTAAAAGAACATCAATAAAAAACACCAGTAATAAAAAGAACAAGGGACCTGCGGGAAGAGTGAGGAATTATTGCTCCTACTTCATTAACTCCCAAGCTATAATTCCTGATCTACATCTGCCTGCTTTAATAAACATGCAACAAAATATAGAAAGCAATGATGTGTTATTGTTTAGGCTGTCATTAGTGTTGGCCATGCCCATAGTTATTTACATTACGGGAGCTGGCCATCCTTGCCAGTACTAGACAAGGAAATGCAATCCTCATCAGCAAGTGGTAGCTAACAGTCCCCTGGGATCAAGCCAGATGATGTTCAACACAACTGCACAGCGCAAACACAAACACCTGACCCAAATTTTGCACAATAACCCACTGCTAAAGGATAGTGCATAGAATGATGCAATTTAAAGTCATGAGCCATTTTCTAGGCATAAAGCAAACTCACCCCAATTGCACTCCAAATGTTTTCTGTTGTTAATTTGCATAAAGTTAAACTTTTCGAAATGCATCACCAATGGTCGCCAATGCCCTCTTACGTTGCTAACTCTCACTGAAAATGAATGACTTCCATTCACTTTGTCAGACCAACATATGAACAATAGACACGTTGATGCTTTTAAGACTGTAATAGCTTGAAATTTCACAGTAGTGTTAGCCTAAATGCTAATAATAAAACAGACTAAAATGGAAGATCAACAAAGGCCTTAAAGGGATAGTTCACACAAAAATGTAAATTCTGTCATTAATTTCTCACCCTCATGTCGTTCCAAACCCGTAAGACCTTCGTTTATCTTCGGAAAACAAATTAAGATATTTTTGATGAAATCTCAACTACCACGTTCACAATGCCCAGAAAGATAGTAAGGACATCGTTAAAATAGTCATAGACATCAGTGGTTCAACCTTAATTTTATAAAGGTATGAGAATACTTTTTGTGCATAACTAAAACAAAAATAATTACTTTTTTCAACAATTTCTTCTCTTCCGTGTCAGTCTTTGATGCGCGTTCACAAGAGTACCACAACGATAGCTTCTAGGGCTGTCAAAAAAAAATTCGAATTTCGAATATTCGTTGAATTTAAAATAAAAATCCACATTCAAATGCAAAAACGTTGCATTCGAATTTTAGGTGTGCGTTAAGGAGGCGGCCTTATCAGCGGCGCACGAGATGCAATGACGATGTAAGTGTCGTTGCATTATAATGTTTTTGTTAGCCTATCCAGTTGAAGCCATTAGATGCGGCGCTGCTGCGCTGTTCATTAAAAATATAGCGGAAAAAGAGAACATCAATGCGGAGAAGATCTTGTTCATAAAATTACGGTTGAACCATTGATATCACATGGACTATTTTAACGATGTCCTTACAACCTTTCTGGGTCTTGAATGTGGTAGTTGCGTTGCTGTCTATGCAGGGTCAGAAAGCTCTCGGATTTCATAAAAAAAACATCTTAATTTGTGTTCTGAAGGTCTTATGAGTTTGGAACAACATGAGGGTGAGTAATTAATGACAATTTTCATTTTTGGGTAAACTATCCCTTAAATATATTATCAAGGCTGAACCAAGAAGAAACAAAAAAACTTCCAACACAATACAAAAACTATAAACTGAAAACATGCTTTCAAACACTCTGAAACCCCGAAGATCAACACAAAATCTCATTAATGTTATGCATTGTGAAGCTAAAGCCATTGACTTGTTAAAGTACTATGCAGAGAGAGTGGTTGGAATGTGGATAGTAAAGTATGTGACGGCACCCAAACTGGTATGTGGAACTGTTGTGGAAGGACTAATGATTAACCCACTGCATCTGTGGGCACAGTGCTTATTCACAGCAAAGTGTGCAGTAATTGTGCGTAAATGGCATCTATTGGGGTAGACTGATCAAAAGTGGAATAAATTCATAAAGGCAACAGAAAAAGACAACTGGTGTAATTCACAACATGCAAATACAGTAGGGTCCAAAATCCAAAAGTAGTATTTTATACAAATTATATTATATTATATTATATTATATTACATTACATTAGTTGAACAAAATATTGTGCAATATTTTCTCATTCAACATAAATTAGATGTTAAATATGGTAAATTCATTACAAATTATATTATTTATATTATCATCTTATCTTCAATGGAAGCCAGTGTTGTCATTTTAACTAAAACAAAACTTATTAAAAATAGTTTTTGTTAATTAAAAGTTGAAATACTTAAATTACTAAAATAAATTTTTTTTTTAAATTAAAAAAATCACATAAAATTACTAAAACAAACTAAAATTACAAAGAGGTAACTGAAAATATAAAAGTAAAAGCTAATTAAACATTAAATTTATTTAAAAAAAATATATATATAGAATATATTTTATCATTGAATTAAAATGTAAAACAGTTTTAGCTTTGTTCTCAGATTTTGGGCCCTATATGTGCTTCTCCAGCAGCAGGAATGCTTTCATAAACAGGATGCCAACATGAGGGAGGTGCTAGACTAGAGACGATGGTGACAATCACCTCCTGTTCTCTTGCCATTACATTACTACACCAGAGGCATCACATTCTTTTGAAAGTGAAAAACAGAAGGTTGTCATTTCCTGCTCCTGAAAACAAGAGCTGAATGCTCAGCACTGGTGGATGTGAAAGGTGGAGGAAACAAATAAACAAAAAAATGAAAGCCTGGTGATCAGTGGATCTCCCAGAGCTTTGCTACTCATCAGGCAGTAAATCAAAGAGTAGGGAGTAAGCATTCAGGTGTCATTTTTCCCCGTGGCATGGCAAACACAGAGCGAGTCCCTGACTGATGGGCGACGAGGGATATCAGGCTCATTCACTGTGGAATTATAGCACCTGCTGCCCTTTCCAGACATTCCCATTCATTTCTCCTCTCTTCGCAGGCTGCCGTAAGTCACTGGAGGACCCTCAGTAGAGAACAGTGTGGTGTAATGACTGGGCATTTAATCAGTTTGGGTTGTTTAAGATAACGGCTAAGTTATTATCTTTCTGCAATAACATACCTGACAGGATGATGATTCTGTTTTCCTATTGTGCTGCTGATACAGTGTCCCTAAAGAACACTTTCCTACATTTCAGATATTTGGAACATTTCTAAACAAAATGTAAACTGTTGCAAACCACCCAGCAGTTTGTATATAAACCATCAAGAGTCCATATTTGGAGAGTCCATATTTTTTCAGTTTATCCAAATTGCATTAAGAATTCAGAATTTTTTATATTATTGCACTTCTATGAAAATATAATGGCTCTCTCTATCAGAAGACAGAAAAATGTAATACAATATTAAAATTACAGATTATATTATAACTTTTACTGTCTACTGCAATACAGAAATTTGCATTTAAATAAGGTAAAATGTGTTAAAGTTAAGTGTACTCTATATTTCTACATAATTTCTTTTCATTCACACAGACAAAATTTGATATTGTTGCAATATCATTCTGCTTGGTAAAAACTGGTCAGAAATCACGATAAACAATTCATTAACTGCAATATTATGTACAGCGATCGTTTTTAACAGTAAGAAACCCTGTTAACCAGGGATATTATCATTAAAACTAAAATCTTAAGAAAACATTTTTGTTACCTGAAACTATATATATGTTAACTTAAATAAATAAACGGTTAACTGACTATATTTTATCTATTTGCCAACGCAACATTTCTCATTTTCATTTAGTTTAACTTTAAGTTCCAAAACAACTAAAACTAAATAAACTAAAACTGAATGAAAAATGAATGAAAAATGAATTGAGAGTACATAAATATAAAAAAACAAAATGGCAAAACACAACAAATTTACTAAAACTTTAACTAAAATTAAAGTGAATGACAAAAATTGAATCTAATTCAAAATTAACAAAACTGTAACAGTATATCAATAATACTAAAAAAACATTGCTGTTGTTTATCTAAAGTCTCAAAAAGTTTAAAAACCACTGGACTAAAGCACTGGACTGACTCATTAAATGAGTCAGAATAGTTAATAAAAGGACATGAAAGTTCACAATGATTTGTAGAACTTTATAAATGATGGACCTGCTAAAAAATGTAATAATCAGTGTCAAAATCAGAACAGATTTTTTTTCTGGTCAGCTAATTTAAAAAAAAAATTATTTTGGAGGAATTTATCTCTGCATTCAAGCAACATTTTAAATGTTCCAAGTATTTTTACTGCAGCATGTCTTAGGTAGAGAAAGCTTGTTCTAAGTTTTAAAAGAACCTCACTGTGACGAAAGGGGCGGGGCCGAGAGCCGTGGGAATGGAGCGAGGCCGGTGGAGTAAATGCTAATGCACGACACCTGCGCCACTCACCGGTCTCGAGTCCCACGGAGGAGCTCCGGAAGGATAAAAGGAGTAGTGACGACAGTGTTGGACGAGAGAGGACCAGGCCTGGACTTTATTTTGTTCTAGGCGGTGGGCTGGAGTGAGTTGCTGGGGGGGCGGACAAACTCCTGCCGGCCGCCTGGGCTGTGGAGGGACGGCTGCCGTCCGTGAGGGAGCAGAGGAGTCGCCGCTGTTCGCCGGAGCCTGCTGCCAGCTGCCATCCGCCATGATGGGG
>NW_015666572.1:166468-182945 GCF_001515625.1 Sinocyclocheilus rhinocerous
CGGAGGGACGGCTGCCGTCCGTGAGGGAGCAGAGGAGTCGCCGCCGTTCGCCTGAGGCCGGAGCCTGCTTCCATCCGCCATGATGGGGAGGAGCAGGGAACGGGGGACTCCTGCCGGCTGCCCGAACCCGGAGGAGTAGAGCGCAGTCTCGTGAGTCCAGGCCTGGTCCTCTCTCGTCCAACACTGTCGTCACTCCTCCTTTTATCCTTCCGGAGCTCCTCCGTGGGACTCGAGACCGGTGAGTGGCGCAGGTGTCGTGTATTAGCATTTACTCCACCGGCCTCGCTCCGTTCCCACGGCTCTCGGCCCCGCCCCTCTCGTCACATTCACCTTGCTAAAAGAGTGTGGGCAGAGGAGAAGCAAGCGGTGAACTTGATGTCCAACCAGTGCATTTATGTTTGAGAATATGTTTGAGGATGAGGTGAAAAGGAGAAAAGAGAAGCCGTGAGGGCTGATAAGGACAAGGCACTAGGCACATACTGTGATAATGGCCAGTGAGCTCTTCCTCAGATCTACAACACTTCATGCCATCCGCCACTGATGGTGCCCGTGTGGCATGCTGGCATGAAACAAAGGACATTAACATCAGCAGAGAACGTTATTATTTTTCCTCACAGTGTGAATTTCAGTGCCATTGTTTTACTGAGACAAATCTTTCATGTCCTCCATTTTACATGTGAAAGAAATGGAAATGGAGCAGTTAAAGCCTGGGAAAACTTCAAGACGAAATTCCGCCAACAGCTCATTAGTCTGATGGTTAGAGCGCACCACAGGTGCTGCGGTGTCCTGCCTAACGAGGTAAGCAATGGTCATTAAAGATTCTCTCACACTTACTGGCGACACACGGCCGTTAACCTCGGCAACCTCCGTGGATTTCAAGAGTTTGACTACGAAAGTTACAAATGTTTTTTTGACCTTGCCATGCTCTTTTCTAATGAAACAATTAGAAGGAAGATGCGCAATTAAAATTCTGTTTCTTTAGAAATATAGTTTACTTCAACATAATAGAGCCATCTATGAAAATTATTAAAAGGACAGTTCCTGACAAAAAAATCAATAATTTTGTCATTAATTACTCATGTTTATGTCATTCCAAAATTGTATAACATTATTTTCAATGTGGAAAATAGTAGACTATAATGTGGAAGTATTTATTTAGGTATTTATTTGCTTATATTGTTTTATAAATACTGTGTATTCAGTATGGCCCATCATATACTATTTTTTGCATACTATAGAGTATACAAGTGCATCTCAATAAATTAGAATGTCGTGGAAAAGTTCATTTGTTTCAGTAATTCAACTCAAATTGTGAAACTCGTGTATTAAATAAATTCAATGCACACAGACTGAAGTAGTTTAAGTCTTTGGTTCTTTTAATTGTGATGATTTTGGCTCACATTTAACAAAAACCCACCAACAAATTAGAATATGGTGACATGACAATCAGCTAATCAACTCAAAACACCTACAAAGGTTTCCTGAGCCTTCAAAATGATCTCTCAGTTTGGTTCCAAAATCATAACAATTAAAAGAACCAAAGACTTAAACTACTTCAGTCTGTGTGCATTGAATTTATTTAATACACGAGTTTCACAATTTGAGTTGAATTACTGAAATGAACTTTTCCACGACATTCTAATTTATTGATATGCACCTGTATATACTTTATAGCATGCATAGGAGGGAAGTAGGCATTCTCAAATGCAAGGAGTCCATATTGAATGAGTTGTTTTCAACAAATCGATTGATACAGTTCAAAAATCAGACTCATGAACGATTCATGAATCAGAATGGCTGCATCCAAATATGCAAAATTCCCTACTAAATAAATAGTAGACGAAAAAAAGTGTGAAAAGAGTTGTATGTCCATTCATTAAAGGGGTCATATGATGCGATTTCAAGTTTTCCTTTCTCTTTGGAGTGTTACAAGCTCTTGGTGCATAAAGAAGATCTGTAAAGTTGCAAAGACTAAAGTCTCAAATCCAACATTAAAGCATGTCAACATATTCTGTTACACCAAATACACAAAATAATGATCTTTAAAATAGCATCATATGACCCCTTTAAACATTATGCAAAAAATACCTAGATGGCCTACCTTTTCTGTCAAGATTCTAAAGTGCACATCCAATGGACACTTTACTATCCCATGAGGCCATGGGAGAGGTTTTGTGAATAGCGAAGCACCACAACTGACACTACATGGTAGGTCACATGACAATGACAACACTAAAAATGTAGCACATCCAGATTACATTCATTACTACATAAAAGATAATATTACAAATAAAAGTAATTATTTAAATTCAAAATTTGATTTCTGATGCAAGCAATGACTCGTTTACAAATTTTGGTCACTATGAGCTGTTTTTTTATGGAAAAAGACCAAATACAAGATTTTCATAAATTATTTTCTAGTCCACGGGAAAAATAACAGCATACAAGTTAGGAATGACATGAAGGGGAGTAAATAAATGACAGAACTTTCATTTTTTGAGTGAATTATTCATCCAAGCGTTATAAATATTTTCCATGATCACACCTGAAAGTTTGCTCACATCAGCTAGCAAGTTCAACACATTGTTTTCAGTCACCGTTGCCAAAAAAATCACTTAAAAATATTCCAAATTGCAAACAAGTATTCATAATGAAAAAGAAACTTAATGCACTGCATATAGTGCCATAAAGAGACAATGAGTAATTTATTCTCTAGTCCCATTAAGAAAGATTAAAGCTTAAAAAAATTAATTCTTTAATGCAGACTGCAGTGTAACTCCAAGTTACCAGGCTAAAGGCAAACATTTTTCCTGGGTATCAGAAAAACAAACTGTCCCTCTTTACAAAAGTGTTGTTTATGACATATTCAAACAATTGTGACAATATTGTAAATAAAAAAAGGAAAGAGGCCAACACCATTCCTCCCTTCAGATTCTGCTCAAGCACTAGTTCAAGCAATAACACGTCTCAATCGCTTTGTGCTGATACACTCAAAAATAATATCATTAAGCTCTCCCTCCTCACCACTACACACTGCATTAAAAGAAACTAGCTCTAGCCAAGTGTGTCTGAGGCAAACGAAGCCAAGCTTTTCATGTTACTTGATATGATGGAAACTGTTTGCATCACATTAGAGAGTTGACTCCAAACAAAACCAGCCGGAATCAAACACTGACATCAAGAACAGTGCATATGGAACATACTGTTCAAATGCATGATAAAATTGACACCGGCAAAACTGATTGAATGAACTTGAATGGTTCAGAACTAATACATGTCTTTCATGTGAGGATATGAATCATCTGGTTGACAACTGATAACCATGATTATATAATCACAATATGAAATATGATCACAATAAGATAACTATGACACAGCAAACCTCCCACACTATAACATTACTTTTTAAACCAATGTTGATGCTAAAGTCACGAATGAAACAGAAGTAGCGTCTGATCTTTTCTTCCTTATTGTGACATACATGAAATGGATTAGCCTATCGAAAATGAAAAATGTAGGGCAGAAATTTGGTTCTATGCATAAGATTTTGAGATGCGGGCGAAGCACTCAAAAGTGGAGGCAGATGAACGTGAGCTTGAAGGGGCAGGGTTTTATCGGGCGAAATTATTGGTTAAGTCCTGCATACGTCAACAAAAAAAGTCAAATTATGACATTTTAATTAAACGTTACGAGATCAAAACATTTCTAAAAAATTAAACATATACACAGATATACACAACATATACATATACACAACATATACACAGATATACACAACATAAACAAATACACAAAGTAATAGTACACAATAATATCTATAAACATTTAGAAAACACAAGGGTGACTTTTCATTTCATGCCATTTTTGAACTGTTCCTCACAGAAATCTATCAGAAAAATGGAAATGAACTTTTAAAATAATAGTTCTCCTAAATTTGACTGAGCCTCATGTTGTTCCAATCCTGTATGACTTTATTTAATGAGATGTTAGGAACAATGACAGCCTCAATGTCACTGTATAAAAAAAAAGATGCAATGGAAGTGGATGGTGACTGAGGCTGTCAGTCCCTAACATCCTGCCTCGGCTCACATCTCGCTTTGTTTTCCACGGAAGAAAGTAATTCGAGTTTGGAACAACATGAGGGTTAATAATTACAGCATTTGCAGTTTTTGAGTTAACTACTCCCTTAAGCATCTTTTCTCCATGAGCAAACGTCCAGTGCTCCCTGTATACCCCCCACACAGGGGACTCCGTCTATGTTCTGTCATTTCCAAGAATTAGGAAAGCGCGTCAGATTCCTGCGGCGTGTGGTTTGCCATGTTACTCTAATGTAGCAAAACGTTATTCTTGGCTGAGCGTCGGGACAAAACCATGGGCTGAAAATGTGTGCTTGCGCTACATTTCTCAACTTGTTTGAAAAATCCAGACAGCTGATTTGACTCATATTGTGCCGCATTGTTTACAGGAAGTCAATCTTCATATTTAAAAAACGAAAAGTGTAACAGTTTATACGAATTTTACTTAAAAGAGTAATTCCTGCAAGACGCCACGTCTAAGTTTTACTAACAGACTTCATAAAATGTTATTCCTGCCTACTCGAGACATCAAAGGAAATACTTACTAAATATGCTTACTAATTCAATCTCGACTAAGACGTATATGTAAAACACAAAACATTTACACGCTAGACCATACCTGACACAGATGTTGGCGTTGCTGTGGCCATTTACTCTCCAGGGCAGCGTGCCGTGGTCCGCATCCCATCGCTTGTTAAACGGAATCGCTGCTGACGCCTCTCTCGGCGTTATTTGGACGCTCGCGAGCCAACAGGGCTTCCCCTCCTGCTTGTCAAACTGGAAGCGCAATCATGCGTTCAGCTGATCAGCGCAACAACAACAGCCACAGTGTCGCGCAACGCAAACAGTTCACACCGCACCACCCTACACGCGACGCCCCGGGGGCCCCGCCTCCTCCCATGCTCTCGCAGTTCTAAGGGTGATTAATAATCATGAGGTAGTATACTTCCGCGACGCTCATTGGCCGAAGAAAGTACCTTAATTTTTAGCTCCCTCCTTGCAGTCAGCCACTGCGAGGTGACGTCATGGAACATTCCAAAAATTCCTTGTCCCGGTATTCTTCATTTCAAGGGGACCCTGCAAAAGTTGTTGTGTGTTGATATTAACAACAATCAATATTCCTGCGTTTGTCTTCTTTCTCATATATATTTTTGTATATATTACTATTTTAAAGGGGCAGTTTACCCAAAACGAAAATTGTCATCATTTACTCACCCGCATGTTGTTCTAAACCTGTGATTTTCTATTTTCTTTCTGCAGCATTATATTTTTACAAAATGCAATAATGTATAATGATATCTCTATCGTATGGGTTTGAGGAGTACAATATAAAGAGTAAATATGATTTGTGTAGATAATATTCACAATCAATACTCGAAGGTCTTTTATTAAATTGATTTATGTTATTAAACACACACACGACCCTGGACCACAAAACCAGTCATAAGTAGCACGGGTATATTTGTAGCAATAGCCAACAGTACAATGTACGGGTCAAAATTATCGATTTTTCTTTTATGACAAAAATCATTAGGATATTAAGTAAAGATCATGTTCCATGAAGATATTTAGTAAATTTCCTACCATAAATATATCAAGACTTAATTTTTGATCAGTAATATGCATTGCTAAGAACTTCGAAAAACTGCAAAGGCGATTTTCTCAATATTTTGATTTTTTTTTTAAACCTCAGATTCCAGATTTTCAAATAGCTGTATCTCGGCCAAATATTGTTCTGTCCTAACAAACCATACATCAATGGAAAGCTTATTTATTCAGCTTTCGGGTGATGTATAAATCTCAATTTTAAAAAATTGACCCTTATGACTGGTTTTGTGGTCCATATGTACAGTATTTCTAATAATTTCAAATAATTGATATTATTTCTAATTGCTTGTGGAATATCAGCTAAACTGATATTGTTAACTGTAATCATAACCAAAGTCACATATTTTATGGAATCTTAGGGTGAGAATGCCTTAACACACCCAGAGCAAGTGTTTCATGAGCTGGCCCGTCTAGGGGATACATACTGGGTTGCATATGTCAGCACAATTCCCTGACTCAGTTGTACTCTTTAGTAGGACTGAAGCTTCTCAGTCGCACTAATGGTAGCATGGCCCACATGGGGACTATTAGTGGGGTTAACCATCAGAGTGGACTTTAATTAATTTAACCCTTTCCCAGGGGCATGGGTGAAAAGTAAACCAGAACATTACTTAACTATCAGGAAAGTGTGATTATTCCCAAGTATATAATAAAAACAAACCTGAGTAGTAAATTATCTCTCTGTGTTTCCCCCAAACTTTCCAAAAGCCCCTTGTATACCAATTCCCAAGAAAGAAGTGCTAAAAAGCTCAAAGCCACGCCATACCTGTTGGGAATAAGTTGTCTTTTCACTTTCCTTGTTGGATTTATATTTCCAAACAGATTTCTTCCTCATTGACCCACCTTTTAACACCATTTAGCCTTCAAAAATTTCCAGAACGTGTTAAGTTGAGTTCAACGAAACACAATGAAGCTTGGGTATCTGTTCAGTTGTTTGTCTCTGAATATACTATAGTATTCACAACACTCTATGAATCTAAACACAGTCACCCTGACTACCATATGACAAACGGTTGACAAAGGAATGCTTTGTTTAACGGATGCAAATACAGTGCTGGGACAATACCCCAAGGACAGTTTAATTACTGGGCATAAATATAGCTTTCCAAACTTTATACGCCTGCTGGGCCTCCAACCTGTTATTATGCTTTTTTATATATTTTTCACAAGAGTCAAATTACTTTCAAGGAAGCACAATAGTGGTGCTTGAGGAACTGAGCAAAAACAAGAAAAACTTGAATGCGTAAGAATAATAATAATTTTCAAAATCCCCAAAGATTTTGAATAGCAGACTTTTAATGTGGTCTCAGACTTTTGGACTCCACTGTATACCAAATACCGTCAAATAACATCTGATATCACCCAATGTTATTTTAAGATTATTTTTTATAATATTATAGTATTTATTAATATTTTAAGTTTTCAATTTGATTTTTACTTTGTTTGTTATGCGTTTATCATTTTTGTTATTTTTTATTTCTTTCATTTACTGTAAATTTATCTTAATTTATTTTATTTTTATTCATTTATATATATATATATATATATTAGTGTTAGTCATTTTAGTACACTGCCAAGTTATCTTTTTTTATAGGTTTTTAAGTTTTCTTTTTAAGTTCAAGTTTTTATATTTTATTTTATTTCAGCTGTATTTCAATTAACACAAATGATTTTTGATCGTTTTAGTTTCATTTTAGTTTTAGTTCAACTCTACCCCTGCTGGGCCTCTTACTTGTTATTATTCTTTTTTTATATTTATTTCAAAAGAGTCAAATTACTTTTAAGGAAGCACAAAAGTGTTGCTTGAGGAACTGAGTGAAAACTAGCAAAACTTGAATACGTAAGAAGGTCACCGTGTGGTCAATTAGAGCGATATTGCGTGACAAAACCAGCGCGTTATTGTTCGTTTTCCCACCGTAATGCCCAGTGATGCCACAATAATATTGGACTGAATGTCTTGCTGTTGAATAGGTCAACATGTTGGCTCTAAAATTAGCGAAGAGATAAGGTGAGACTCTCACCATCTCAGTGGGGTCAGCGCTGTGTATTTAGAAGGCTTAGACGGACTCCTGGAGACTCTTGAGTGTCCGGTAAAGTTCACCTGGCATTCAGGTGATGAGTCATAGCCCGCAGCTGCTTGATCCTGTCACTGGATGCCACTGTCGTTCAGACTCCCCGTGGAGAACGAGAGGGCTGCTGGCTCCATCGTCATGACAGCCACCATCCTCGCCTGAGTCAAACAGGACACCTGACTGGGCTTGTGGCTGTGAGGTGCGTGACAGCCGTGTGGGTGGGGGGTTTAGGCCATGCAGAGAGGTCTGCTTTGCTTGGCTGAAGCGTGATTGCACCGTTCACGCTCTTTGAACTGCATTGGACCACTCTTTTGTCGGGTTTTCTTTCCCAAAAGCGAGAGAGAGAGGGAAGCACAGTAGCAAGGACACTGCATTGTGAATGCTCCACAGTAGTGTGACAATATGATCCTAACAGGCTTATGTAACAGGGATGCCTGCATGCTCGTCTTCCAGCAGACAACGGCTGCACCAACTGTTATATAACTAGATCAGCCTCCCCACAGAGCCGGCCTGTGCCTGTGCACGGCACACAGCAGCCTGCCAAAGAGAGCGAGGGACGTGGAGAGTGAGACAGAAGAGAGAAACAATGCTGCCTGCTGAAGGAACACAAAGAGAGTCAAAGATAATGCAGGAGTGAAAGAAAACATTCGGAAGAGGATACTATCAGCGGGTTAACGTTAAAAGTAATGCATTAAATAATCAAGCTATTGCTTACAAAAAAGTATTTTGGTATTACTATAGTTTAAATTTTTTAGGGGGCATGTACATACAATGGCAATACTGTTATATACTCAGAAATTATTCAATACCATTGTAGACACTAGGGTCAAAGACTGTTACTTCATATTATATTATATTATTTTATCAGTGTTGGGGAGTAACTAGTTACACGTAACGGCGTTACGTAATTTAATTACAAAATAAATGTAACTGTAATCAGTTACAGTTACAGTTACTAAGAAAAAAATGTGTAATTAAATTACAGTTACTTATGAAAATGTTAACGATTACAAAGGGGATTAATATGCCACATTCTGGACGAATAAATCAAAAGTAGATCAGTACACTTGAATCAAAACGCGATTTGGACTAGTGTCTGTGAATATTAAGCCGCAAAAAGACAATATATGAATCCTGCACGTTCTGTGTGTTTGTGGAAATAAGGCGCGGACTGGCCATCGGGAGAACCGGGACAATTCCCGGTGGCCTGGCAGCCGATTTGGCCCGCTATTTTAATATTATTATTGTATAATTGCCTGCCGAATGTACTAAAGCGAATATTTCCATTCCAATTATCCATTCGATAATTAAATCTCTAATAAATCATGAATCGGTTAGTCGTGACTGGCAATGCTTCGGCTCGCGCTCTCTCCGCCAAACGGTTTGGATCAGAGTAATCAATGCGAGAGATTTGTTGTTTTCAGCCTCTGCTGCCTCAATATATGAGTACATGAACACATAAACATAATCTCTAGAACTGCTCTGAGTCACTTCATGAGTATTTTACTTATTTTGAGAAAACTATCATCGTATCATATACAAAGAGACACCAATGTTTCAAAGAGACACCAATGTTTCAGGAGTTTAGTACACAGAATAGGACACATGCTTATTAGATAACCGTATTTGAGTTGATGTTATATGCTTTTATTTATTATTATTTTTTAATTAACATTTTTTTTCCTAACCATTGTTAGATGCAGTGTTTCCTAATCTGCATTGAACTTCAGATCAATCTCAAAGTAAAAGGCGGTACTAAAGTCTGATTTTGTGGTGGATGTGTTCAAATTTGATCATCTTAATTCAAGTGATGAAGGATTCTGAAAGTCTTAACGGTGTTGAGCACTACTGTAAGGTTAAGCCTGCATGGTGTAAATGTTTGAAAATGATTAACAGTTGCAAATAAACATTCATTAGAAATTTATAAAAGTACTTTAATAAAGTAATTGAAAAAGTTACACTACTATTACATTTTAAATAGGGTAACTTGTAATCTGTAACCTATTACATTTCCAAAGTAACCTTCCCAACACTGTATTTTATATTATGTTATATTTGGTTAGTGACCTAGAAAAAATAATAAGCTCAATTTCAAAGTCCCAACTTTCTGTTTATGTACAGGTTTAAATAAATCGGTATGTATAATATAATTGTCTCAGACGTTTGGACTACTTTTATAGTATTAATTTGTATATTTATTCAGCTATAATTTCAGTTTTCAATTTAATTTTAGTTTAAGTTTTAGTAAGTTTGTTAGGTCATTTTTGCCATTTAAATTTTTTTTTTTAAATTTCAGTTTTAGTTGTAGAAATTTTAGTACTTCAACTTAAATCTATTTTATTTGAACTAGTTACCATGGCGACATTTTATTTTATTTTTAATATAACAGGTTTTTAGGTTGAAGTTTTTCATCTAATATTTATATTTTATTTAATTGTAATTTTATTTAAATTAACATTTTTCAATGATTGATTAACAAATCAACAATTTTCATAGTTTCAGTTTCATTTTAGTTTTCATTAACAATGGCAAGACTGATAAAACCGTAGTACTTCCAGAGTAATTTCTGTAAAGGACATGAGATATTATATAGTGACCCCAAATATCATGCGTGTAAATATTTGATTTTGATACACATGCAACATAATAGCTCAGAGTAAAATCAATAGGTTGTAATATATCTCACTTTGTTGGTAATGTACACCATTACCCTTGTAGTATCTGATATTTCATTGTCCATTACTTGAAGTACCACGTACATCTGAGCCTTCCCCATTACATGGAGTTCATATTGTTCCAAATGTATTCCATATGTAATGGCTGACAACATCATTTGATGAACAGGCTGAGATGAAATCTGATTATGGAGGGGGATCTGCAGAATGGATTTAAACATGGTAAAACATCATTTATGGAGATATAGCCCATACAGTATCGTTTAAAAGTTTGAATAAACACACATGAGCCTGACAGCGAGGAACTACAAGGATTATCTTGTGTTTTCATTTATGACCTTTATATTGCCTCAGAAGTTCCTCTTGTCACATGCACATGTGGATAATTAATGTAGTATTTTTGCATAGTGCAGCAAAAGCTAGAGGCGGTTGCTCTTGGGATTCAGAGCAGATAAATCCACCCTTGCAGGAAGGCATCAAAATCCTCTGCTACTCTGCTGCCAGACTCTGGGCTGTGTGGAGTCTAATGGGTGGTAATGTTGGGTAAATGTTTCCAGCACACATGTGCCAGCAGGACCAAAACTCAATTAGCTTTGCTACATACTGCAGTGTAATCCAATGTGCTTAGGTTTTACACTTAGAATGCAATTACACGTCTGACAGCCGCTTTCAGTCATTTCACTATAAGAGCAGTGCCTGCAAATCGAGTACAGTTGCTCTCAAAATGATTTATTTCTCCTCTCAAAAAGATTTTGTTCTAAAAAACAGTTACATCTAGTTTTGTAGACTCTCAAATGGTCACATAAAAACAGAAGACTCCCAGGAAATAAAATTATTGTTTTTGAAACTTCTTTCTGCTTGTGGTGTAAGTCCTGGAGCCTGTTAGGAACGTAGTAGCCTCCCAAAGCCAATCAATAGGTCTTACTGCAGCTTATCCTGGAGTAAACCATCCGCTTAGACAGGAAAGGGGCATCTGACTGACATATAAAGTGAGCAATCACAGTTTATTGGGTGGGTAAAAATGTTTACAGTAAGTACGGACAGACGATAGACAGAGACAGAGAGATAGACATAGAGACAGATACAAACATACATACAGAGAGACAGACAGACAGACAGATATAGACAGACAGACAGATATAGACAGATAGACAGGCAGAGATAGATAGACAGACAGATAGCGACAGATAGATAGATAGATAGATAACAGACACAGACAGATATAGACAGATAGATAGATAGATAGATAGTAAAAAGAAAGATAGAAAGTTTAGAGTTATTTTGGTCGTTCAGATGATCAAACAGAATAAAATACTTTGGTACTCTGTATAAGTTTGGTTTGTGAAAACTTCAAATATACAATGATACAGAAAATGACAGATGCAGAATTTCTTTAGCAAAACTGATGTTGTTATAATTCACAACTGCACGTCACATCCCACTGACAGCGGGCCGAGTATCAGTATTGTGATTTCACACTGGGTTAAAGGGATCCCTGGAGATACACTTACCAGTCTGGCTCTGGGAACTCAGGAGCAGAGAGGGTCAAAGCGGAGACAGAACATCCTGCAGCACTGCTGAGTCAGTGTGTGTGTGCTGGTGCTGAGGGAGTGAGATCATTTTGTTGATGTGTCTCTCTCCCTTGTTCATTGTTAGGCAAGCCTGCCAGAGAGGGAGAGTTTCCAGACAGGAGTAAGTAGTTTATATGAATTGATGAGGGGAGTTATTTTTCTTTTATGCATCTTCCAAAGTTTGTTTCTCATATAGCAATGAGATATTGTGAGTGCAGAACAACACAAGCCTTTAGATGACGAGTGGGCTGGGAAATGATACAGTGAGAACACATTACTTCAGAATTCAGAGAAGAACACTGCATTACACAGACTTAAAACTCAACAATGTCCCTGATGAATAAACAGCATGGTTTGCTTGTCTTAGCTGGTTTACACTGGTCTCCTAAGCTAAAAAAGCATCAAAAACTCCTCAAATAAACCTGCTGGCCAGCCAGAAATACCAGCTAACCATATTAGGTTGGTGTTTCTAAAATGTTAATGGAGAAAACAGGAAAGACATACATCATTGTTCAACAGTTTGGGGTTGGTATGGTTTTTGTTTCTGAAAGAAATTATGCTCACGAAGGCTGCATTTTTGATCAAAAATAGAATAAAACAGAAATATTGTGAAATATTGTTACAATTTAAAACAACTGCTTTCTATTTAAAGCTGAATTTTTCAGAAGCCATTACTCCAGTGTCAAACATTCTAATATGCTGAATTGGTGCTAAAGAAACATGCCTTTTTATTATTTTAATATCGGTTTTTGATATCTGTGAATAGAGAGTTCAAAAGAACAGCATTTTTAAAAATTATATATATTTGCAACAATATAAGACTTTACTGTTTTATATTGCACTTTTGATATTTTTAAAGCATCCTTGCTGAATAAAAATAATACTTTCTTTTAAAAATATATTGCTGATCCCAAACTTTTGGGGGTCAGTGGTATAGTATTGTAAAATACAAAAAAATAAATAAAATAAAACAATTACATGTTAAACCAGCTTAAACTGCTGATCTCTTTTCTGGTTTAGAGGATTCAAGCTGTGAGACCAGTTGGCCACCCAGCTAAACACCAGGTTGGCTGGACTGGGAGACTATCAAAAACAATTTAAGACCAGCAAAGCAGTTTTTCCAGTAGAAGTTTTTCCGTAAGGGATGAAAATATTTGTCATTGTCATAGTAAAATCATAAAAACATAGAAGAATGCTTCAAGCTTACTCTGATTTCATCTAACATCACGCTTGTTTTAGTCTGGCGTGGAGAAAGACATAGTTCCTGCACTGGACAGCTGCAAAGCCCCATTTGAAAAGCAGAAAGAGAAAAACACACCCTCCCTGACACATTATCCTCTGACCGCGTTTTCAAGCGGTTTTGAGTTGGCACCAAGTACATATTTCTTAGAACCTCTGTTCCATACTAGGCAGAGTCCCAAGATGCTGAACTCTAACAAGAAGAAACCAAAGGTTTCTGGAATCAGCTACGAGACAGACCTGATTAAAATGAGGACAAAGACAATGTGAAATGTTATACTCCACTACAGCAGCCAAAATCAACTGTACATTCTGGTAGCCGAGCTGAGAGAGAGTTCTGAGACACAGCAGCTCTGTGGATCAAGAGTAACGTCCTACAGCACGTTCAGTCAATATCTCCGCTAATTGGGAAGCTTTATCTCTGCAAACACACATTAGCTCTCTGTCTTTATTACTCAGCATCAGAGTCATTATTGTCTCTCCTCATTGGCTGTTCGGTAAAATATAACTATGGCTATTTCAATCCTCTAACTCTCTTTAGTTAATTTTAAGTCAAAGTGAAACTCGCAAACCATTTAACTTCAGTAACGTGACCGTTTAAAAGTTGGGGGTCAGTAAGATTTTGAAAGAAGTTTCTTATGCTCAACAATGCTGCATTTGACAGTAAAAATGGAATATATTATTACAACTGTTTTCTATTTTAACAT
This sequence comes from Sinocyclocheilus rhinocerous, assembly GCF_001515625.1. NCBI lineage: Eukaryota > Metazoa > Chordata > Actinopteri > Cypriniformes > Cyprinidae > Sinocyclocheilus > Sinocyclocheilus rhinocerous. The sequence continues at coordinate 180,417 of NW_015666572.1, forward strand.
CTTTTAAAATGTAATGTATCCCTGTGATGGCAAAGCTGAATTTTCAGGTTCACATAATCCTTCAGAAATTTTTTGAATATGCGGATTTGGTGCTCAAGAAACATTTCTTCTTACTATTATCATCAATGTTGTTAACTGTTGTGCTGCTTAGTATTTTTGTGGAAACCATGATACATTTTTTTTCAGGATCTTTGATGTATAGAAAGTCTTAAAGAACAGCATTTATTTAAAATAGATTTTGTCTTGTAACTATGTTGCAGAATAAAAAGATAAATTTCCTTCAAAAAAATAAAATAAATAAAAAGTAAAAATAAATAAATAACCATACCGATTGACCCTAAATGTTTAGTAATAAAAATAGTAATAGCAGTAGTAGTAATAATAATAATAATAATAGGGTGAGACTTGATTTTATTTGTCTGGAGCTAATTTGATTATGAAAGGTGTTTCATATCAGATTTGGGACCCAAATGCAAGTTCACAGTCAACTCATCCAAATAGCTATAAACATAATTCTTTTAGAAAATGGAATGTGTTTTATAAACATAGCCTACTGTATATTCTCTGCAGACCCCCTGGTTAAAAACCTATGGGCCTAAAATTGTCTAAATAGATTTTTCTCCTCTCTCTTCAACATTATTTTCCAACTTTCCTAGCAGAAAAGCAAAGTAATTTCAGCACTGTTCATGCAGTTTTGTCTTCGCGAATAATAAATCATACAAAATAAGACTAGGAACATCTCCTCTCTTTTATGTTCAAAGTTGTAAGAACGGTTGATGCAAGAAAATCTTACAGACCATTAGTTAATGTACTAAACCCTGGGTTAAGAGCAAGGCCAATCCTAGAAATTGCATTAAATATCAACTGGTAACTTTCATAAATGTTGCATAGTATGCCATTCAATATTTAAACTTCAATGCTCTCATAAAACCACATGAAATACCCCATAGCCTGCCTACAGAGGGTAAATAAAGCACAGCTGAGCTCTTGATGTCATCTCATGGGTCTGTAACACACCCACCTGGTTCTAAAGGAAAATCACAAGAATCATGGAACCCTGACCTACAGACGGTGTTGGGGAGTAACTAGTTACATGTAACGGCGTTACGTAATTTAATTACAAAATAAATGTAACTGTAATCAGTTACAGTTACTAAGAAAAAATGTGTAATTAAATTACAGTTACTTAACGATTACAAAGGGGATTACATTTGAATATTTACACACATCCACATACAGATTTAATTGATTTATTTCCCAAATTGCACTGACTACTCTGACATATGGCCCTATAATTTCCGCGATGCGGAAAACACAAGACTGGTTTGTAGAATCCAGTCATAAAAACGGAATTCCTATAGCCGGCCATCGGGAGAACCGGAACAATTCCCGGTGGCCTGGCATCCGATTTGGCCCGCTATTTGAATATTACTATTGTATAATTGCCTGCCGAATGTACTAAAGCGATTATTTCCGAATTCGCCATTCGATAATTAAATCTCTAATAAATCATGAATCGCTTAGTCGTGGCAATGCTTTTGCTCGCGCGCTCTCCGCGCCTCCACCAAACAGTTTGGATCAGAGTAATCAATGCGAGAGAGAGAATGGAGTGGACTGTGGAAGCGCACAGATGGAGCAGAGAAGCTAAACTGATACAGACCTCAGCCGTCCTTCAGCTGCGCTAGCGTTACACAAGTGTGCAGAAACATCTACACTATTAGCAAAACACTCTTGTATAAGCAAGCATTATCTATGGTTAGTCAAGCTGCCAACTGATAAACCACACATTTGAGAAGAGGGGCCTGATTTGCAGGACCCAAAAGCACTTAACGTTCAATACCTTCCTTATCCGCAAGCCACCCAAAACATCTCCAGCACTGAGGAATTCACAAAATATGCTCCCTTTTGGAATTGCTACTGTCTAGGCCTGCTTTTCTTAGTTTTCTCTGGCTATAGTAAAGTAACCTTTTTGCTGCAAATGCTGCCAAAGGCTACACAATTGTGAGCGTGATAATTGCTTGTAACTGGAAGAGGGTTTTATGGTCAGTGAGGCCAGTTTAGGGCACTGAGACTAAAATGGGTAAACAAAAAAAGCATAAACATAGATGGAGAAAGAGGAACAACAGTGCTTAAATGACACATTGGTGGAGGTAAAAACAATATCACTGATGTGATTTTTTTTTATCTATGAAAAAGTGCTGATATGAAATTGCATAACTGGAGTAGTATCAAGTAATTAAAGGCTACATTGTTTGGCCAGTGATGACCATCAGTATTGAGAAATGAATATCATCCATGACACGGAAGATAAAATCAACAGAACATCAGTTCCACCTAGTGGGCAGACAGCAAATAAAAATACAACCTTCTCATTGTGTTGTAGCAGCTCAACATTATTTAAAATGAAAGAAAAATGAAGTAACAAAAATATTCAAATATAAATGTCTTAAAAAAAAAATATATATATATATATATATATATGATATTTATATTTTTTACATTTATACATATATGTTATTTATACATTAT
>NW_015666572.1:183019-190519 GCF_001515625.1 Sinocyclocheilus rhinocerous
GACTTTTAATTTTGTTTGGCAGTCAGATCAATACAGTTGATTTGTAAAGACTGACTAACCAACAGTTTACACGAGTTTATTGAAATATATACAGCATTATTGAACAACACCAGATCACTGAAAAACTACTTCTACAGAAACAACTAAAAGAGCAATATTGTCCATGGTATGAAAAATGAAATGTTATAAAACAGCAAAGGCACTTTTTCATAGGTCTGAAATAAACCTGGTCGCTTTTGATAAGAAGTTATCATAGAAAGGCACATGAAGAATTACTAATCTTGCATGTTGCTCCTAATAATAGACTACAGATGAACCGTCATGCTGGTGCCAAACTATTACCTTGGGAAAAGTTCAAATATACTTTATACTGTACACACACATATATATATATATATATATATATATATATAGTACATCACAATCAGTTTCTTCCAGTGTCACAAGCTTAGCACAAGCAATACCAAATGACTTGAGGCAGACACACCTACAATACTTAAGAGTTATGAAATTCGCCTTACGAAATGCCTAACTTCATATTTTGCTTTCATAACACAGCTTTTTAGCAATTTTACACAAATGTAAACTAAATGTATGGTCACTTTTAGAACATTTTCTTATGTAATTTTACTCCAGCATGTGCTTACAAATTAATAACAAATAAGTCATTAAAAAAAAAAAACACTAAAAGTATACAAAGTGTCACAGGCGGAAGGATTAACATTCAGTTGTCAGAAACATTTACCAATTAAATATATCAACTTTAACATATTAACCAGCCCTGAACTGTTAATTTATATGTAAGTGCTATCTAAATGTATCATTTCACACTAAATTATCTATTGCCACACCAAACTATTCTGCCAAACAACAAGCTAGATATGCTAACATGTGCCTCCGATGGATTGACAGCACCATAATATATTAATTTGGATCAGTGATTAATATTATAGCACAGTCTGTTGTTCATGGCAGTGCGGTAGACCCCGGTCAAAGTGTGGTGTAGTGAGCTGTATGGGGGAAGGGTGTGTCGGATTGGGCTTATCTGCTTGATGCACAAGTTCCAGGGGCTCTACAGAGGACATGGAGTGAAAAGGCCCCCTGTTTAAGCCCCTCAGCGCACATGGGCTGCCCACGACCCTCTCTCCCCATTGCTTGAGAAAAAAGTGCTAAATCAATATTATAGAGTGTCTATCGTACAATGGATTGAACCCTGAAGTTGAAATGCTATCACTGTAAAAAAAGGTTTCTTCTTCAGGTAGAGTAGGTTTCTAGCAGCAGTATCATGCATATTTGAATTTGTGGCTAGGACCACTATGTTGATGGTCTGTAGGATAGTTATTGTGTGTTTTTGTTGCATTGGAAATGTGTGGCCTTAGGTTTGAGTAGCTTGCACCTGTTAAACCAACGACTAGTGCTAAACAAGATAAACTAGCAATATAGACTTTATAAAATATACTTAACAGCCATACTGAGTTTGAAATGGCAGAAATAACCCTTGAGATGTGAATTATTCAGGATATCGACAACACGGTAGAAGCGACTAGTTTATATAACTCATTTCATTCATTTCTCCTTCATGTGTGGAGACACAGCAACTCCTATTCTTAAAGTACATCACTGTTCAAAAGTTTGGGGTCAGTAAGTTTGGGGTCACCATTCTTAATAAATGGTGACATGAGCGTGTGGCGGCGCTGACCCAGATCCGGCGTAATGACGTCATCACACTGGATCTGGGTCAGCGCCGGCGCCGCCACACGCTCACGTCACCATTTATTAAGAATTTATTTGAAATAGATATTTTGTGAAAGTCTTTTCAATTTAATGCATCCTTGCTTAATGAAAGTGTTATTTTATGTAAAAAAAAAAAAATCTTACTGACCCCAAACTTTTGAACAGTGATGTACTTTAAGAATAGGAGTTGCTGTGTCTCCACACATGAAGGAGAAATGAATGAAATGAGTTATATAAACTAGTCGCTTCTACCGTGTTGTCGATATCCTGAATAATTCACATCATGATACTGCCGTGAACGCGTGTCCAAAGTGACGCAGTAGAGACGAAAATGTGGAATTTTTGTTTTCTTTGCGCAAATTTTTTAAATACTTGTCATGGCATCATATACTTGTTTTGTTGTTGTCCATTTATTTTTATATGTGTACCTACTAGGCCTATGAGACTAGTCACCAATAGTCTGTTTCAGATTCTAATTGTTTACAGTCTTGGAGATTGTAATATTTATAACATAGCACAAACATGGCCAGGTTGAATAGGTGAGAGTCTCACCCACTCAAGCTCAGTTGAAGTCTCGATTGAGGAAAATGACAGGAGCCACAAGCGTCCACAGGTAGAGCCCCAGACCCAGCCAGCTGGAGCTGATCTTCACCCACACCGCAGGCATAGTGCTCTGCATGGCCTGAGTGTTTATATCAGGTCTGAAGACAGATGTGAGGAAAAGGCAGAAAACATAACAATATTTAGACCTCAGCTAGTGTATGGTGCAGTTCTGTTGTATTCTTTGTGACTGCATGAAAGAATGACAAGTACATGCTTCAAAATTCAAAAGAATCAAAATGAAAGAATGTCATACAGGTTTGGAACAATATTATGGTGCATAAATGATAACTATTTTCATTTTTCTGTGAATTATTCCTATAAACTATGATAGGTGAAAGCATTTTAAAATGTAAAACTTCACCTTTTAAAAAAAGTGAACTTTGTGGTTCAATCCAAAATCAAAAAGTGGAAGAATGAGCACTTACTTGTACCAGTTAGTGAGTGTCATCATGATGTAGAGAGAGGCCAGTAAGAGGTGGAAGTGGAAAAAGGAATAGTTGTATGTGACGCCGTCCTCTTCATTATCCACGACACGCCGCAGTCCGTCTTCGCCCACCTCCTCCCCTCCCACAGTGCCCTTCCCTTCCTCTGTCTGCATCAGCCTGTTCACCTGAGCATTACTGGATGAACGGATGCTGAAGAGAGAAAAGACATCACATGGACACTAGCATGAGAATGATGTTTACTTCTCTCAGATTCATATTTAATTGATGATGAGCTAGATTGGAGGTAGAATTTAAAGGGAGAGAGGCAAAATATATAATTTTCTCACACTTGCCAATGGATTGCAAATGAATTGAGGAAATTCGGATGTCAAAGGTTAATACTTTTATTTTGGAAAGACACATTAAATTGATCAAAACAGACAGTAAAGAATTTTTTCAAACACAGTATTGCTGTTCTATTAAACTTTATATCCATCGAATAACCAAAGTCCATGATTGGTTTCCAAAAAAATATTAAGCAGCACAACTGTTTTCAACATGAACAGTAATAAACATGTCTTAAGCATCAAATTTGCATATTAGAATAATTTCTGAAGGATCATGTGACACTGAAGACCGGAGAAATGCCTGCTGAAATTCAGCTTCACCATCAAAGAAATAAATTACATTTTATTTAATAAAACATAAAATATATATAAAGAAAAAGGTTATTTTACATTGTTACGATATCTCACAATAATACTGTTTTTATTGTGTTTTTGATCAAATAGATGCAGCTTTTTTGAGCTTTATCGACTCAAAAAAAAAAAAATCTTACCAACCCCAAACTTTTGAAAAGGTGTATATATTAGTACCATTCAAAAGTCTGAATGAAAAGGAATAAAAATCTGATTTGAGAGAAAATTTTAACCTGCAAAAACTTTTGAACTTTTATTTTATTAAAAGCTTTTGGATTCTGGAAAATCTAAAGAAATGCTGACGCAAACTGAATACAAATGTTTAAAATTTTAGGAAGCACAATATTTAAGAAGCACAGTTTCTATTAACTAAAAAAATAACACATTTAATGACACTGAACATGGTAAAGTTACCTTTTAACTAGCGACTCTTACTTGCCAAGGCCAATTTGAACTCACAGTTGCTGCTTGGCAAATATTCATTTTGGACCCTGCCTACAGGTGTCAACATCTGACACCACTAATCAATCAATCTACCCATGCCTCTGTGCAACTGCTTGTGAATGTCAAATTGAAATGTACAATGAATCAGCATAGAAAACACCAGTTAACTACAGCAGCTGATGTAGAAATGTACATGAGATTTTCTTTATGCATTTTAAAAGCAAATACTGACAGTAACAAGAGCTCAATGAAAGAAGAAAAATTCATGTTCAAAATGTTTGTTTTGCTTAATGTACCTGGCATAAAAGGTACAGAAGAGGAAGATAACCAATCCCACAATGCCTTGAGCATCCCACCACTGCACCATCCCAGGGGAGCTTGTAGGCATGGCCTCAGTTGTGCTGATATTGGACACCAGGCTGAGCAAACTAGGGTTACATTCACGATCTGTGTGTGGAGCCAGACAAATGAAGATTTAAAAGTGAACATACAGAAACATAATATATTACAACTACTACGCCAATTAATCACATAATTCACTACTAAAGACTATGATCACACTTAATAGTCAGCTAATTAAATTTTTTAAACTAATCTAGGCTGCTAATAGGTATACTTAATAGACAATAACAGAATGTGGGGATAGTGAGTTTATAATCTGGATTCTAGCATGCAATCTGGCTTTATTCAGTAACAAGCATCAGGAGACTATAACAGTTGAGCATCTGGTTTGTATGGCACCACAAAACTCACCAAATATTGCATCAACCCGAGTAGGAACAAAATGAAAGCTCATAAAATGAAAAGAGAGACCAAAGACAGACAGTAAATATTTTCTGAGATTTTTTTTTTTAATGTGTAACTTACTAGGATTGTTGGTCATGGCTGACCAGGTGACGTACATAGTGTACAGAGTTATAATAGAGGACTGAAGCAGACCAGACTGAGGTGAGGCATCCTGAAAACACATACAAAAATAAAGAAACATATTTAATAAAGCACAGATCAGACTTTGTCTACCCTTGTAAGAAACAACCCAATATAAACTGCAGATTTTTATAATGGCTGGCACAGTAAAGAAAGCTGGTCTGTTGTGGCAGGCCAGCATTGATATTCTGTATGCAAAGAAGGAAACAAAGAAGTCTCCTTACAAGGACAAAAGCTGGAGGCTAATGTAAACAGTAGATGACCTTCAGTACAACGGAGAGGCTGTTTTCTTATGCACATTATTATAAATCAGCATTCATGTCAGGATGTGTGTGCTGAGGCAATCGCATATTTGGAACAGCTAGTTAGAGCAGTTTTATCATTTCCGGTTTGCTGCTTTACGTTCAAGGTCTTAATGCTGCTTAATATCTTAATATGGAGTTGTTTGGCCTTTTATCAATGTTTTGAAATTGGGTGCAGAGATGAGACGGGAATAAAAAGCACTGCAACCTGCTTTAGCACTTCCCCATTACCTGCACTTTTGGCAGAATAGAAACCACAGATATGATGACGCAGAGAATAAGGTTGAAGCTGATGAAGAACTTGTGTTCGGCGCAGTTGTCGGGTTTGGTGTAGTAGAGATAAAACAGCACGACTGCCGCAAAGGCCAGTGCGTAATGCAGGACAGTGAAGAACAACAGACCTATGGGCATAGAAAACAGTCTCATGTTTCTTTCTCTGAAAAGAGCGGATTTGGACACACCTGTTTGCAAACCTATTGTGATGAACAGGGTGTCTTTCAGTGTATCTGCTCTCTACGTACCTGAGAACCAACACTTGCTGTTGCCTTCCTCAGCATTCCTCACCCACACCTCATTCCAGGAGTGGGCAAAGTCGATCAGGAGGATAAGCTGGATCAGGATGAACATGAAGGAGCCCACAATACCAAAGTAGAACCAAACTGTGATTAAAAAAAAAAGAAGAGAAGTTATGCTTCAGTAGCATACTGGTTAAATGTGTTTAACCACAACATAAAATCAAAAACAAGCCTTTTTACTATCTAAATAAATGAGCATCAATGATCTTCAAATGTTTGGGGTAAGTAAGATTTATGTTTTTGAAAGAAATCTCTTATGCTCACCATGGCTGCATTTATTTGATTAAGAGTACAGTAAAAATAGTAATACTGTGAAATAGTACTTTTTAAAATAACTGGTTTCTATTTTAATGTTTTAAAATGTAATTATTCCTGTGATGACCAAGCTGAATTTTCAGCAGCCATTACTCCAGTTTTCAGTGTCACATGATCCTTCAGATATCATTCTAATATGCTGATTTGGTGCTCAATAACCATTTCTTTTTATGATCAATGTTGAAAATAGCTGTACTGCTTAATATTTTGTGAAAACCATGGTACTTTATTTCAGGAGGTCAAAAGAACAGCATTTATTTCAAATAGAAATCTTTTGTAAACATTGATTAATTAAAAGTATATTTTCTTTAAAAAAAAACAAACTTTTGAATGGTATTATACGTGTGATTATAATTTTTTCTTTCATCAAAATGTCATAAAAAATAATTTAATAGATGTTAAATGCATTTTAAATGTCATTTCATGTCTTCAATTTCTAGTACACCATCAATTGTCAACAGAGACATTAAGTGTTGAAGCCTTTCAAAGGAGTGTATATCAGTATAATATATTCTATTCAGGAATCGTATTAAAATCTGAACGCAGGAAAAAAAAAAAAAAAGTACACATCTTAACACGATAGTTCAGCCAAAAACTAATATTCTGTTATCATTTACACCCCCTCACGTCGTTCCAAACTTTTATGACTTTATTTTTATTTTTTCAGTAAATCACAAACAAAGATATTTAAAAAAAAAATTTGTTAACCAAACACTTCTGGTGACAATTGACTTTTACTGTACAGACAGAAAAAAACAACAATGGGACATTTCTCAAAATATCTTCTTCTGTGTTCCACAGAAAAAGGAAAGTCATAGTGGTTTGGAAAGACATGAGGGGGAGCAAATGATGACAGAATTTTAGTTTTTGGGTGAACACTTTAAACTACATTTATAACTAGGTTTAATAAAACATGCATCTCTGAAGGGCCCGTATTTTTATACTTAAATTCACAATGAAACATACTAATACCCGTGATCTCGGAACATAATGTTCTGCATCTTTAATTCCACACCATGAGAATTCTGGCAAGACAGTAACAACGCGTTCTCACTGCTAATGTAATATGCCATGAAAAAATAATAACATCTGATTCCACTTTCAATACAGTCTTTTCCCATGCATCTCATAACATTCAAAATAGTCATTAAAAAATAATTGCCTTCTTCACTGCAGGAGACCAGGCGTTTTCTGCATCCCTTGAAATTTAGCCCTGTGTTATGACAATGGCTTCCCAGAATAAAATTATCATGACTATTGCTGCATTTAGAGCTTAACACCATTGCAATGTTGTCATTGCTTTTATGTATTTCCCAATGTGCATATATGAAAATGGAAATTGTTCTATTATGTGCTGTTAACGGAATAGTTGAACCTAAAATGTACCATCATGAAATGTTCCATCCGGGATGAAAAAGGCTCCGACGGTGATGCCAACAAGTATCAGAAACTTGAAGAACCAGAACCTGACAAAACA
>NW_015666572.1:193019-211088 GCF_001515625.1 Sinocyclocheilus rhinocerous
TCATGACATTCATGGCCTAATTTGTATATGACCACAGAAGAAGGAAGAAGAGTTGTTCTGTTGCATGAAACAGTGAGGAAATCATTGTTAAAGACTTTGATCCTAATAAATCCAGTCATGTGCACTGTATAAAAGTTAATTTAAAAACATTCATTGACCATTACTCATGCTAGGAGTGGCTGATCAGCTGATTAACCAAGGAGGAAATCTAACCAAAAATATTACACACACACACATACATATATATATATATATATATTTAAATATATATTGTCACTCGTTTCATATTTCTCAAGCTGTATAATTGATCAAGCAAAAAGGAAGATTGTATTGAAGACAAAAAAGACAAAGTGTGTCTTACTGGCACAAATGATAAGTGTCAAATAAAAACACTGCTTTTGCAACACATTATAACCAATCTTAACCATAATGTAAAGTGTATTTGGCTGTACTTAGAGCAGATTTGACTCTCTTGTAGTGTGTGCTGTACCAGCAAGTAGATAAACATTTACAGAAAGTGGCTCAAGCAGCATGGCTTGGGTTTCAAATGCAAAACTGAATATACCAAATTACTGAAAACCAGCAGAAGAAAGCAGTTCAGCCTGTTAACATGTCACAAGAAATCTCACTAGTTTCTTAAGGTCATAGTTCATCTACATCTTGAATTGTGAATGTTGGAAATTAAATGGTATATATATTTTGTTTCAGTTATACTGAAAACCTGTATAACCTGATTATGAACAAATCATCTTAAATAAAACATAGAAACTACTAGAAGACTAAATCACACCAAAGACTACATAATACAAAAACCATTAATAAGTTAGCTTACTTGGAATTATCATCCCTTGCACTGCTGTATAATTTCTTTCACGTTAAATGATTCAGTTAATCATACGATTGTTATCTGTTAGGAAGTCATGGAGGATCTCTGCTATAATTAATCTCAATGCAAATATAAGCACACTTCCGTGTGCTGTTGTTTTCAGGCGAACAGCTCTTCGAAACCACACACTTTCTATTTAAATATCGCCGTCCATTACGTTAACTTTTTATAAATATGTTGTCTTAGTTATATTGTTCTCTATTTTCTGTTCACTTATTGATTTAGCGACGCTGTTAGGTAGCAGCTCGGTTAGCTAAACCATGAAAAATAAAACCGAACACTTACACAGCTCGCAAGAGAACACAACGCCATACAGGCTCCCATTCTGTATTAATAAACAAACGACTCCAAAACACTTTCAGAGGATGAATTGACAGTCAATTACAGCATGAGCTATTTCTCGTTCTGTCAGTTGATTCCGGTGTTTGAAGGTGACGACTCTAACAGTCAATTCATTCTATTTCATAATAAAGGTCCTTCTTTCTCAATTCCCCCATAAACTCTACAAATTTATTGAACAAAACAATAAAAATAAAACTTAATAAAATTAAAAATTATAATAAAATAATCACATCGATGTATAAATGTATTTTTTGTGGCATGTTATGTATTTTGAACTACTATGTTTATATTACTTAAGGAGATTTAAGGCTTGTTTCTATTAGTTTCCTACTTTTGCTGAAGTCCATATGCAAATTAAGCAAACATGGCTATTATAATGCAATATGTTATTGGATATAACTATAACTACGCAGCCTAAAATACAGTATTTTAATAGTGTTAATTTCTTATTTATATTAATATCGGTTATCAATATTTAAAGTTTAGGACATGATAAAACATTTATTTTAACACAAATCAATGCGTTATTAGTAGAGGCAAATGAAATGCCATTGAGCTTGAGGAGAGTTAAATTGTCTTTGATATATTGGTTGTCTTTAAATAGTTATTCTGGAAAACATATAGCTAAAGATATTTTAAATAATTGCTGGGAATACTCAAATAACAAAGGGAGAGGATATGGATGGAATATAAATCAGTTAGCAGAGAAATATCAGATAACAAATATAGAATGTAGTGTGTCACCTGTATGGGGAGAGGTACCAACATGGATAATTCCTGATGTTAAAATTGATCTAGAGATATTGGATAAGAAAAGAGAATGGGAGGAAATGGGTAGTATTAAATATAATGTAAATAAGTATATACAGGAAAGATTTTATGCAAGTATGCACATTTATACTGATGGATCTAAAGACCCCAAAACAGGGCTTACAGGAGTAGGAATATATATTCCAGATTTTAAAATATCCATAACTAAAAGATTAACATCTAAATTGTCAATATATACTGTTGAAATAGTTGCTATCCTAATAGGACTAACATGGGTAGAGGAAGTAAGACCAGACAGAGTAGTGGTATGTTCTGACTCTGCTTCTGTTTTAACATCATTGATTACTCGGCAATCTTCTAGAGAAGATTTGATGTGTGAAATATTTACATTATTATGGCGTATACAAAGAAAAGGAGTGGTAGTTGGATTCTGCTGGGTGCCAGCACATGTGGGAATAGCTGGTAATGAATCTGCTGATGAATTAGCAAAAAATGCTTTAAAAAGAGAAGTAATAGATTTTAATGTTCCTTTAAGTAAATGTGAAATTAAAACTATCATTAAGGAAAATATTATTAAAGAATGGCAGGACATATGGAATACAGATAATAAGGGAAGGCATTTATATAATATTTAAAAAATGGTTAATACTAAAAGAAGTGTAAGTGGTAGAAATAGAAAAGAAGAGGTTATTATAACTAGGATGAGTCTTGGACACTCGGGATTGAACGCTTCACTGTTCAGAACTGGAATACATGAGACTGGTCTATGTGGGAATTGTGGGGAGAAAGAAACAGTGGAGCATGTAATATATAATTGTACAAGGTATGATGAAGAAAGAAAGGAATTAATATCATATTTAAACAAAAAAGGTAAGGTAAATAAGGATTTGGAATACTTATTAGGATATGAGTTTAACAGAGATAGAGAAGGATACAGGATATTAATAAAATACATATATACTACTGGGTTAAGTGAAAGGATTTAAATATAGAATGCGGATGCTCTATTCTATTCTGGATCTTTAGGAGACCACGGATTTAGTCTGGAGGAGTTGAACACGCAGCGCCAGGTGGAGCATGGGGAGAAGGAATGGGATGGAGCATCGAATCATTATTTAAGTAGGAATATTTGTGTATATACGTGTGTAAGAACAGGAAAAGCAAAAACAAGGAATAAATTGATAATAAATAAACCATGACTGCATAACATCAAAAGTAGGTGGCGATATGCACACAGGATGTAACACGCCAAAAAACGGAAGAAGAAGAAGAACTTTTATTTTGAAACGTAAGCTTAGAACAAAATATAAATGGCTTTATTAGTTTATTTATCAATTAAGTAAAAAAAGCGTATATAAACTAAACTTACCTATATAAATCAGTACGAAATGAATAATTTATGTGTGATATTGATATTTAAATTAACTTGATATTTTAAATTCCATTTATGATATTTGTACATTTGAATCAAACTGATAACATATTTTGATTAAGTAGGTCAGATATTTCACAAACAAATGCATTTAACCTACATCTCTGTTTGGAATACAACAATGCCACAACAATACTTTTCTAATACAATTCTCTATGACATTTGAGTGTAGGCTACTACAGGGAATGGTACTGACACTTTAAGTTCAATAATAAAAAATATATATTGCAATAGAGTGTGCTTCATTTAACACGGGGGCCCACCTCTCTGACTTGTTGAATCAACCTAATCCGATTGTAGAAAAAAACATATATGATAAATAATAAACAATAATCAGGAAATCATTATTTTGCCATCTTAACGCCATGGTTATTTGAAATAACAACGATTTTATTCCGTATTCATTCTCACTGCAGTGTACCGTCTCCCCTACGAATAATTAATGGTATCGTCCTCTTTGCCCCTGTCAATTATTTCTCTAAAATCACGATCGCAAACGGGAGCCGAGATGGTATCAAACCTTAGGACTGGGGCAGGTGCTTTCAAAACACACCGTCTCCCGTAAAAACGGTGCATTAATTTATCAGTACCGTGAATAATCTGCATCAGATAGGGATATTGTGCATATCTCTCTACACCGCTGGTAAGTTCTCGCCTCTTCCTTATGCTGTTTGAGCTCGGCATGAGCGTAATCTTCTATCACAGTGTATGCAATTCATTCATTATCATTATTAAGGTGAAACACTGACACGTTGTTCGAGGCTTTGCTATAACGATCACTTGCATTGAAATTCATTCAAGATTAATACTGGTATAGAGATTTATCGGGAGAATGAACACTAATATCAAATAAGGATGACAACACAATTATACATATATAAATAAACGCACTTATTAGATTAAAACTGCTGAATTACGATATTTTATGATGACAGAGCGCAGATGTGAGGCATAAGGGGACGCGTGTGCAACATGAACGTTTATACATGTACACCCATGAGCACGTACTGCTGTCAGATCAATTTCAGCTGTAACCCGAGGGCAACTTTAATAAATTCAATGAAAAAAGAAAATGTTGGAGTAGACTTCAATGAATTAGCTAACTGGTTTATATATACTGTATATAGAAGTAAAAAGCATGAATCACCTTATAATTTAGAACATTTTATCATTTTATTTTTATCTTACATATCACAAAAAAACCTAAAAATTCCCTGCTCATAAGATAAAAGATTCTACAAAAAAGGAAGATATATATATAAATGTATATGTAAATGTATGAATAAAAAAAGTACCTGCTTAAATGTGTGAAAAAATAACACATAATACAACAGATGCTATATAATATTTTATTATCCTGTGTGTTACGTTTTGTGTTTCTAGGTAACACTGTGCTCTGTTTTTATTTTATTGTTGGATACAATTGCCAGAGAGGCCCATTTTGAACTTTAAAATCATCATGTGTCCCATTTGCGTCATCACACATTTTTTATAATTAGAAATGGATTGCAGATTGAATAGGTTTGTATATTAAATTTACATGAAATACAGGTGCATCTCAATGAATTAGAATGTCGTGGAAAAGTTCATTTATTTCAGTAATTCAACTCAAATTGTAAAACTTGTGTATTAAATAAATTCAATGCACACAGACTGAAGTAGTTTAAGTCTTTGGTTATTGAGATGCACCTGTACAGTTAGAAACTGTAAAATATACAGTCAGTGCTGATGAACAGTATTTGGCTGTAGGGATCAAGCCATGTCCGAATTCAATATTTGTGTAACATACTGTTCCAGGGGCGTAGATTACACGGGGGACGCGGGGGACGTGTCCCCCCCCCCACTAATATCACGTAAATTCGTCCCTTATATCTTTTAAGGCAGCATACTGTATATCCTTCTTTGTTGATGATATTCCACAGTCCTGCATGTTGGAGCAGCTGAAAGAAGTAAACTGATTCATTGTTTAATTTTTTTCAAAGTATGATTCTATTTCTAGCGAGTAATTTGCCTAATTATTTGCTCATATGAATTTGTTCCAGATCATTAGACATTATGTTATGGTGCCTTGGAAGTCTGCGTGAAACCAGTAGAGGAAGTAGCTTAATACACAAACACCACCTGAGAAGTCATTACCTGGCCAGTGAGGCATTGTCACTAGATTTTTTTTATGGTAAAACATAATTAATAGGATTAACATGACATCATCTGCTCCAGTTTAGCACCGATTCAGGTCCTCACTCTGTCAGAGTTAAGATCAATTTTTGAAGGCCTGAATTTTAAATGAATTATAACGCTCACACTCACAGTTAAAATGTTCTATGTTATTTTCATCTAGACACTTGATCACAGGGAAATTAAGCGATCTGTCATCTTGAGAATTAACACGACAGTTCTTAAAATCACTTTAGTCTCGTCCCATGTTGTTGTCCTAAGATTGCCCTAATGCAGTGTCCAAATGTGTCGTCCAGTTCGAGAGACAGTATGAGGTCATGCCCAAAGTGTGGCCAAAGTTGTTCAGTCTGAATGCTTGGAGAAGTGAAGTGACCCCTGCGGTCCACCTCTATTTGTTTACATAGCCTGTCATATAAAGTCTGTCACTTCCCTTGCATCTTATGCAACACTCTCTCTTTGCACTCTTGTTGGACGGACACTAACAATGATGGACATGTGGCTTGATATTTTGCTTTTCTGTGGATATAGAACAATCACGAAATGACATCTTTCAGTAGAATGTAATATCAGTAATCTAGGTGCACCGTGTCTCCTCTAACAGAATTAGGTTTTCAATGTGAAGGTCATTGCTTTGGGCTTCCAGCTGTTGCGTGACTGATCATGTGAGTCTGATAGAAAAACAAACCCATCATCCAGAAAAGTGCATTCAATCTGCGCCATGTTTAACGTATACAGCAGGTTAGTTTCTTTTACCCAAACACAGATTTTGTTTTGCTTTTATTTGGCTATTTGTGTGAGAAAGCAAACAGGTACAGATGGTGTAATTTTGCACAAGCTGCTCAAACGAACCCATTACTTTCTTACAAGAGTTATTTACAGATTCGTCTTTAAGCAAAAACCAAGTTGGCAGGGACAAACAGGTTAAACAGTAAAATAGCCATCACAGGAGTTAATATTTCTATAATGAACCTTATATAAAAAAGCTATCGTTGTTGGCATCAAATTTTTCAGTACAGTATGATTTAAAAATTAAAAACACACACATTTAATATTGTTTTTCTTTTAAAGATATATTCCCTATTATTGTTGGTTTGATAACTGGGTTAATTAGTTTTATAGTTAATGTTCAAATGTTTAAGTAAGAAATTAAAACTTTTATTCAGCAAGGACACACTAAATTGATCAAAATTAATAAACGTTTCAAAAGATTTCTATTTCAAATAATTGCCTTTTTTTGATCATTCTATTCATCAAAGAATCCTAAAAAAAACGTATCACCGTTTCCACAAAAATATAATGTATTTATAATAATTTTATACTTTTTATAACATAATAATAATGACACTGAAGACTGGAGTAATAACTGCAGAAAATTCAGCTTTGCCATTACAGGAATAAATCACATTTTAAAATACATTCAAATAGAAAATTAAAGTGTAATAATATTTCACAACATCAAATAAAATCAGCTTTGATGATCATAGGAGACCTCTTTCAAAAACATTATAAAAATCTTTTAATTTTTTGTTTCACATAACATCATCTTTACTGTTGTCTTTTTTGCATTTCTCCAACTTGTACATAAAATGTTAATCAGCGACTGTGAACTTTGTTTATTCTCCGTTTATTATGTGTATTTTTTGTTTATTCTTTACTGAAAGCAGCAGATTACACGTTTTCCATCTAATTATCTACTAGTACAAAAGTGCTCTTTGTATCTTAAACTTTAAGGCAATGACATCTCGTTTAGTTGAAGATCTGTGGTTAAGCAAGTCTGGACGAATGAGAAGTTTAAATAAAGAGGGGTTTAAATAAATGATAATAAATAAGAAGTGTAGCTGAGAGTGCAGTGGATCCACTCCAGTGCTGTCTCTCATCCGTAATCCTCCAGCTTCATACAATATGGATTATAAAACTACAAGAGCCACAGCTAGTCAGGCAGCCAGCCAGGAGATAGACAAACAGAATGAGAGAGGGACTGATGCTGTCTAAAAGCTGTCTTTAGCCTAGCTGTGCTTTTACCAGTGAATAGTATTTATATAGTATAAAAACGAAAATTTGCTGAAAATGTACTCACCCTGAAGCCATCTAAGATGTAGACGAGTTTGTTTTTTTCAACAGATCAGACTTGGAGAAATTTAGCATTACATCACTTGCTGGATCCTCTGCAGTGAATGGGTGCCGTCAGAATGAGAGTCCAAACAGCTGATAAAAACATCACAATAATTCACAAGCAATTCACATTGGACTCCAGTCTACCAATTAATGTCTTGTGAAGTGAAAAGCTGCATGTTTGTAAGAACAACCCAATCATTTAGGTGTTTTAACTTTAAACCATCACTTCTGGACAAAATCCATAATAACACTTCTTTCAGTGAAAAAGTCCATCCTCTGTTGTCCTCCTAAAACAAAATTTACAGACTAATTTTTGTTTAGAACAGTTTTGTACTGTTTTTACTTGTAAACAGTGCTTAATGAATGTTAATTAATGGACTGGTCGTCTGGATTACTTATGAATTATTGTGATGTTTTTATCAGCTGTTTGGACTCTCATTCTGACGGCACCCATTCACTGCAGAGGATCCATGTCTCCAAATCTGTTGTCTCCTAAACTCATCTAATTCTTGGTTGGCCTGAGGTTGAGTAAATTTTCAGTAAATTTTCATTTTTGGGTGAACTATTCCTTTAACAGCCTGAGAAGAGTTTTTGAGATCCTTGGCTGAGAGAGCCTTGAATATCCATTTTTGATAGCATTAGTAGGCTGTAAAATGATGGCCACACTTATATTTGGTTTATCAATGTTGTATGGATGTTTTATCTTCCACCAGGCAAAAAGGTGCTTAGGAAAATAATAAAATATGTGATGCATGATATGTGATATTTAAGGGATGATATTTAATTCGCCCTTTTAAAAAACTAAGTGTAAGTATAAACAATAATTGCAATGCTCAGAGGGCAAAGGTTCAGTTTATAAAAACCTATGTGTAAATTATACTACCTTTACACTGCAATAAACACTTGAATCATGCCATCAAAACAAATGAAGTGTGACGTTTTATGTCTCCCATAAAGATATGTTATCTTTGATAATATGTGTCAAAGAAAATCTCTGCATTAAAGACCTACTTTCAATTTTCAGTTCCTGTTCACCATGGCTTTAGGTGTCAATGATTTATTTATACTGTATATACACACTCATTTATTAGGCTGTTTTTGAAAGTTGCATTGACAGAGTGTGTGACCAGGTCTTCTAAACCAGTTGTGCATGGTCCGAAGATGCACTCGTGGCATGCGAATTTTGCTATATTTATGCACAGACATATGTTTGGGCAAGCACATGCTAAGACAGGGATGTGAATGCATGCATATGGTCAAGTCACGTACACATGTAACACAAGTGTTCACGTACACATGCATGCGAGTGCATATACAGAGACTGGGCTCACGTGGAAAAATAGCTTACTTGTGGCAACAGCTGTGTCAAAAGAAAACAGAGCAAAAGTGCATCTCAGCACTGTTTGTCAGAAGAGATTACCTGTTGCTATGCAATATAGGTGATCCATCCTGTTGCCAAGGCAACTGCTTCCTGACTGAGAGAGAATGGAGAGTGATTTGGGAAGGCTTTGCGTTCTGTAGAGTGGCCTATTTGTGCTTGTGAAAGACAAGCCTCGGGCCACGGTGGAACAATCGAGATGGGTCAAGCATAAAAATGTTTGCTTATATAATTCTGTTGTTCCTCCTGTGGGCGAGAAACAATTTCTGGGGTGCCACCTCCATCTAATGGTCAGAAAAGACAATGCATGTACAGTATTTGGATAATGATCTGTTTTGTATTGACTGCAAGCCTCATGTGAGCTCTGTGTTTTGTTTAGAGATGACAGAAGTGGAGCCGGTGTTGGATTTTGCCTCATCGGGCCGCTCTGGCCGTCGCAACGCACTGCCCGACATCCTGGGGTCTCCTGTTGGAGTCCCGCCTGACCTGTCTCTTAAACTGGCAGAACTATCCCTCACAGGTAACTTTTTTTAAACTTTGTATATTATTTATTATATTTTTAAATTGATATTTATTTAATATTTATTATTTTAATAATAATGAGAATAAATAATTAATAAAATAAAAATTTATAAAAATGTAATAATAAAATAAATATAATTACTCATAAAATGTCTTTGCTCATCTCCCAGTGTCTGTGGGCAGTAAAATTCAATGGAGGTTGCCGGGACTGCGGTTGCTGAAGGACGATGCTGTACGTAAATTGCAGAGACTGTGGTTATCGATCCGCACATCAGAAACAGTCAGCTATTAGAGTGATTGACGGAGAAAGGGCTTGTTGCTCTTAATGGGAAAGTCCTCAAAACAAACACAAGCCGTGGATTTCAGCCAACATGAATGCAAAGGCCCGTCAAACCTCTTGAGATTTGCAAGACTTCTTGTGTGTGCCACTTCTGGCTTAGTTATGTATTTGTTGGTTTTTTTTCTTGCTGAAAGGCTTCTTTCTCATGCATTCTTTTTTCTATCAATCTACAGTATAATTCAAAATTTGGCTTGAAAATGGCCTGTCCAGTGAGCACTCCAAGAGGTTTGTTTTCAACCCAATTAAAAGAGGTTTGTTTTCATGTCAATGAGAATCAATGGCCTTAGACTTCAACTCTGAAATATCATGTAGACGTCTCTACAGTATTACCCCATTTAACATTCTCTACCTCCAGCAATCATGAAATGGGCCAGATATATTTCAGAGCTGAAATGTACCAAAAACACAATAAGAACATATATTTCAGTTAACATTTAAACAAAATAATTTGAAAACCATCACTATTTTAAGTATCCAGACACTTAAATGTCTGAATGTCATTGCATTATATAAGTATATAGGAAACTAAGCAGCAGAAATACACTATTGTTCAAATGTTTGGGGTTAATAATATTTTATTCAGCAAGGATGCTTTCAGTTGATGAAAATAATTTATTTAATTTTATTTATAATGTTACAAAAGATTTCGCTTTCAAATAAATGCTGTTCTTTTGAACTTTCTGTCCTATATATATATATATATATATATATATATATATAAGCAGCACAACTGTTTCCAACACTGATAATAAATCAGCATATTGATAATAAACCAGAATGATTTTTGAAGGATCATGTGACACTGAAGACTGGAGTAATGGCTGATGAAAATTCAGCTTTGGATCACAGGAATAAAATATATTTTATCTATATATTTTAAAATGGAATAATATTTTACAATATTACTGTTTTTTCTCTATTTGTGATCAAATAAATGCAGCCTTGATGAGCAAAAGATACTTTTTTTTAAGATAATTTTTTTTTTTGCTGATCCCAAACTTTTGAATGGCAATGTATGTAATTATATAGGCTTGTAGACATTTAGACTATTAGCTTTTTATGATAACCTGTAATGGGCAAAAGATATTAAAAATGTGAAAATAAGGTAAATATTGCAATTATTATAAACAATTATTATATTATTGATGCATATAGTTATATAGGGTTTCCTCAGTCATGGTAAACCTGGAAATATTGATTTTACAGTCTGGAAAAGTCACAGAAATTAATATTTTTTTTCCTAATTATGCTTAGTTATGTAATATGTATTCTAAAACTACTGGTTTTGAAGGAAATTCAAAAAGTGTGGGAACTCTGGTATTAGGTGTACTGATAATTTCAATACTGAACAATAAAAACGTCTTTTATTCCTCAGTCATTTTTTTATGTCTCTTTGTTTCAGACGGTCCAGGTGATGCTCAGTCCCCGTCTACGGAGGAACCCCCCACTCCTACAGAGAGCCCAGAGGTGAAAGAGGGTTCCTAGGTGGCTGAGTCTATGCCTAGACCGCAGAGATGGGGCCTCAGCCGCCCCCGCCTTTCCCCTGGAGCTCATCCTCTACCGACTGTTCCTGATGCCTGTCAGACTGCATTACAGGAAGCAACAGAGGGCAGCTAAAATGTGAAATGAAGGACAAGGTCTTCAAAGGGTCCGTACAATGAAAGAAAAAACAGAATGTCCAAAAAACAGGAAAGGAAGCAGAATATTGCAAGAGGATGTCGAAGAGCAATCCTCACTTTTTTTTAAACACAGACAAGCCAAAACGCGGGGGGACCTGCTTGGGAATGCTTTAATGAATTTTATGCATTTGTTTGACAAAATGCTGTTCTTTTTATGAGTTTTCTATCCAATAATGACTATTGTGAGTTACGTGTACATCCTGTTGTGGTTTGATATTGTATGATATTATGTGATCTTAGTAATGTGTCTTTGAATATCGCCTCAGTTTTTGGAAAGGGTAACTGTAAACGAATACGAACAGATGTTTGCGAATATTCAAGCATCATGTAGCATTATCTTCAGCCTTCAAAATAATAATAATAATAATAAATTTGAAAAAGGACATAAAATTACTTTACAAAAAAACAAACTAATGTATATATACAAATATCAGAACTGCCAAACATGAAATGCAGTGTAAAAAGGCATAAATCAGGAAGGGAAGTATAATTAATCATAAAGTTAAGAGTATACAGTACTAGGAAAAAATAATTTGCAGTGTTTTAATAAATATTCAAAATGCCCTCCACACAGGTTTTTTTTATTTAAATTTGAATGGTTCAGCGTATTAAAATAAATGCTAAACTAATTTAATCTCAGTGTGCAAAGGATTTTATAACAAAACAAACAAAAAAAAACTTGTCCACTTTCTATTCTCTATAAACTCTCATACTGTATGTGATGCATAGAGTTTTGTAAAGAGTGTACTTACAATATATGTTTATGTTTAGTATATCTTTGATGTCAATTTGATTCAAACTCGAGTTTGAATAATTGAGCTAATCCAAACTATAGGATAAAAAAAAGAGTACTTGTACCTTTTTTGAATGTGTGGTGTGAGGTTGTCTAAGAGCCATAGCCTTTTTAAGGTCTATATAGCCTAAACATGCAAACTGAAGGGAGGGATATGACTGATGTTTGACAAGTCTAGAGAGATCTTTTTTTTAGTGTCTGTGTCACGATACGTGTGAAACTGGTATTATTTATTAAGTGTGGGGCACTTTGGGATGCCAATTTTTGTCTATTTTAATACTCTGTGTTTATTTTACAGTATCGTCCCATTTATACTCTACACTGATAACTGTTAATGTATCAGTGTAAAATGTTGTAATTGCCAAACTGGGATAAAATTGCCTTTCTTTGTACGTTTTTACACTACAGTAACTGTGCTGTTAAAAACACATCGATGAAGTCACACAATGTGTGTATTGTATCTAACATTACAAAGACAGTGAAGCTGTACATGTATACACACAAATATAAAAAATGTATGATACTAAAATATTTTTTTTTTAAACCTGCTGTACCTCAGAACCCATTTAAATGCATTACGTGCTGTTGTTCACCACCCGGTGGAGCCACTGTTCACACGTGGACATTGCAAGCTACAGGCCATTTGTTGTCAATATGAAACAATAAGAGGCTGACCATGTGTTTCTCTGCAATAAACGTCTAATGTCATACACATATGCCATTATATATTTAGCTTGGCTTTTTACAGGAAGTAAAGAGGCATGCAAAGCTGTTCTTAAGTACACAATCAATACAAATGGACTGATCTTAGCAGGCTCTACAGTCAAAAAGCAATTTATTTCTTGGTAAGGCATCCAAGCAGTGGATATAAACATGTAAGGGTGAAAGAAAAATCCTCTGATGCTGAGCTGCTCTGTCTGCAAATCGCTGAGCGCTTGTGAGGCCTGGCAGTCGAAGTTAATCTAGATTTGTAGGAAAGGAGTCACAACAGTGCAGCGTTTGAGAAAAGCCTTGTGGTGAAAAGTTCATTAACTGTTTGAAGGAACAATTTGCTACACCATAAAAAAGATACAGGAAGTGGGTTAAATTTTGTTCCGTTTTTTCACAAGACATGATAGGCTACTATTTGTATGAAGTACTGACTGTTATGGTGACGCGGAGGAGACGAATTGTTGAATAAAGTCGTTTTTTTAATTCTTTTGCGCACAAAAAGTATTCTCGTAGCTTCGTAATATTACGGTTGAACCCCTGATGTCATATGGATTATTTTACCGATCTCCTTTCTACGTTTCTGGATGTTGATCGTGGTAGTACCCTTGCTGTCTATGGGAGGGTCAGAGAGCTGTCAGAATGCATCAAAAATATCTTAATGTGTGTTCTGAAGATGAACGGGCTTGGAGTCTTACGGGTTTGGAACGACATGAGGGCGAGTAATTAATGACAGAATGTTCATTTTTGGGTGAACTATCCCTTTAAAACTTTAATCAGGATAAAACTGTATATTAAAAGCTAACAGAAGCATTAGCATTTACAAATAACAGCGTATCTAAATGTATGAGACAACAACAAACAAAAAACATACCATTAAGAGCCGTGCTTGCACAGTTTCTGCTCGATCCTCTTCACTAATATTCTCTGCGTCTCAATCGGGCTCAAATTGATAAGATATATAGATGATGCCATTGTTTACAATACAACCGGAGCACATGCCGCTATGTTGAGGGGCAGGACATTTAGACACGCACTAGAGGCAGTTTAGCCAATCACGACACACTGGACTAGCTAACCAATCAGAGCCCATCGCGTATTTCTCAGGGAGGGGCTTCATAAAAGCAGGAAATGATCAGCGCGTTAATAGGAGAAGGGACAGAGCGGTGTGGAATAAAGGTAAATTATGTGAAAAAAAATGCTTTTTTCTAGAAAAAAACAGTCAACCCCCCCTTTAAAGTCCGCATGAACCGGAAGTTGCTGCCGACTTTTGGTGCATTCCAAACGTGATATATCACCCTCCTTCGGAGTGAAAACAATCATGGCCGCCATATTTAAGGATCGTTCCAAACCAAAGTGCTCAAAACTGGCCACTTCAAAGGGCCCTTCGGAATGAAGGATTTCGAAGGGTACAACTGAAGGACACTTCGGGCCCCCATGATCCTTTGTGCAGATTCTTTGCATGATGACGGCGCCTCCGTGTGGGCACATGATGATGACGCAGAAGGGCACTTCAAGAAACAGTTGTTTGGTCCCCTACACCCTTCAACCCTTCGAAGCTCTCACTCCGGAGGGTAAACCCTTTGAAGGGATTAGGGCATAGGGATGAGCCCTTCCGAATGGAACGCAGGGTGTATTTCAGTGTAGTGACGTATTTCCAGCTGAAACGGAATATTGAATAGAGGGCATGGCTTTATTTTTGCGCTCCTCCTCTCTGTCTCTCACTCATAGCAATCTAACGGTTGTGTGCTTAAGGATATTCTGCCCAAGCCGTCAAACTGACGTCATCAGAGAAGGAATGCCATTCTAGAGCGGAAGTAAATGTTCAGATTTTGATTAAAGATTACCAAAACAA
Source organism: Sinocyclocheilus rhinocerous (assembly GCF_001515625.1). Taxonomy (NCBI): domain Eukaryota; kingdom Metazoa; phylum Chordata; class Actinopteri; order Cypriniformes; family Cyprinidae; genus Sinocyclocheilus; species Sinocyclocheilus rhinocerous. The sequence continues at coordinate 208,016 of NW_015666572.1, forward strand.
ACAATTTTTTTCAGCAGATTAACTTTCAGGGATTAATTGTTCACATCAAGACTAGCAATGTGCGCTAGTAAAAGTAAATAAAGTCCATTTTGATTTCATGCAGACTTTAAATATTTGCTGATATAAATGCCGGAAAAGATCGATTCACGGCTTTTGAGAATTGATATCGAATCGACGTCATTTAATCGAAAAATCTAATTTTTTTTTGCCCAGCCCTATATATATAGTTTTGACCTGGAAGCCAGGTCAAAACAGTTGAAAACCATTGACATGGTTCAGTATTCTTTCTGTCACACTCTAGTTAATCGTCCTAAACGTCTTCATATAAAGCTCATCATACGGTCTCAGTTTCACTAATTACTAAGCTGAGATGACAGTGACATACTGCTGACATTATGGAGTCCCTCCTACTCTTGGCTCTCTAGTGCAGGCTTGGTGAGGACAACATCCAGACTCCATCCAATAAAGATTAAAGGAGACTTCTAATCATGATCTAATCATGATCTTCTTAAACATCTGCCCATCTGACAGTTTGAGACAACAACATCTGTGATGAATCTGCAATGAAAAGGTCACTTAAGGATTTGAGTTTGGCCTTGGTCATTTAATCTCAACATATATTTGTCTATTAAATAATTTGTAAATAATTAGTCAAAGTAGTACAGTATCAAACAAAATGCATAATGTAAATGATACACAATGTTGCCTTCATTTTGTGTATGTCCTAAAAAGCATCTGCTTCCACTGTATCACATAACAGTAAGATGAAGTACAACTTCCCTCTGGGGTAAGAAAACAGAGTTAGTACTGGATAAACTCCTTTGATTCTGCATGGGTGTAACAGATACAGAAAGTATTATGTTCATATGTAGAATTACATAAATGTTCAAATGTGTATCTGAAATGCCTGTCTGTGTCTGTGTGTGTGTGCACCTTCCCCTTTAAATTTCTGACTGCAAAGTTGATCCTAATTTCCTGTCTTTGCACCTCCTCTTCCCTTTCTGCACTGTCTCTGCATGGGAGAGGTGGGTTTCTAATGAGCTCTGATGAATCCAATTACATCTTTTAAATTACTTTTGTACTTAAATCTGTCATCTAATCATATGAGACATTATTTTTCATGGATATTTTATTATTTTTGTATTTTCATCAAGTTTGGTTACTTTTTTTTGTCCTTTTGTGAACTCGAAGCACGTGCTAATTGCATTGCACTCTACATTCACCTTGCAGAAACGAAAAAGGGGAATTGACACCAACTATAAATACTGTTTATATCTTATCAGGTATGCTGTTTTGTTACCAATGTTGTTTAATTAATTTCATTGCTTCGTTTTCTTTCTCTCTCCCCCTTTCTGCACTGTCTCTGCATGGGAGAGAAACGAAAAAAGGGCGAATCCACACGGTCTAAAAATACTATTGTGTCTTATCAGATTAAAGAAGAGTCGAACCGTCATCTGATGTCCGTCTGATTAATGCATAAAAAAACACAACGCAGACTACACCGGTTACACGTGGTGCCGTGTCCATTTCAGATCATCAGATCAGCGCTTCGCAGATCGCCGTGGTTGCTTGATGGTTCGCCTGCTTCACCGATCTCCTCTCCCGGTCTTCCTCACCGCCATCGCTCGCAGCTGCCCGGTGCTTGCGGATTTCGCAACAAAACCCGCCCAACTGCTACTCAAAACTATCCCAAAACTAGTCCAATCGCGTTTTGAGGGGGGTTCCCTGGTAAAAATCGCATTAAGGGGGCTAAAATACACGTTTTTCGGGCGGGGATCCTCAGGTAAAATTCGCATTTCAGGGTCCCCCAAACAGCCCGAAATCTCATCAGGTCAGTCACCATGCTCAAATGGTCAGCTCAAACCCAACGCGTCTCCTTTTACTCCGAATGCTAGTATGCAGCAGTTGGTTGGCATGATGGATAAAGTTTTATTGCTATGCACTGCCTCACTGTCCTCGTCTCATCCTGGTGGAACCGCCAAAACTTCAGATCCCAAGTCCAGTGTGAGTTCAACATGTAGAGTGTGTCGGGTCTCCAGAGCACACCACATAGACTCACTGCATGCGCCATAGGCTTTGTCATAACTGCCTCAAACCTGGACACTTTAAGAGTAATTGCCCTGAGGCGGCAGGCCTTGAACCGCTTTCTCCTACCACCCAGTTAAACTAAAAAGCCCATGTGTGGAGGGGGTAAGCATGGGCGGTGGTGAACTTCCCCTAAATTATGAGTCAGACCCACAAGAAATTTTTGATTAAGTGTCACCCGACAAAACAGTGCTATATGTGGGATCTCAGAAAATTGATGGAGCTAGTGATCTGTTCTCTGCTCCTGTGACTGTTGGCGGCCAGTCCGTACTGAATGATTTGCTTGATTCAGGCAGTATGGCTTGCACCCTGAGTACGGAAGGTGAATCCAAGTTGCGTGCCGATGGAGTTCTCCCACAACCCTCAGTGATTCCTGGTAACGTGGTCCTGTTGGCTGTGGTGGTCTTACTATTCAGCCTAAGTGCACGTATGACCTGGAAGTTGAAGTCTATGGATTTGAGTTCATCGTTCATCGTACCTACTTTACTAGTACCTGGACAGAAGGACGAGTTCATTATTGGCAGTAACGTCATCAAATGTGTGCTTCAGAAGATGAAAGCCGAAAAGAAGTACTGGGAACTCATTTCCTGTCAAAACAACAACCCAGAATGGGAAGAATTTCTCGAGCTTTGGAGCCGTGTTTCCCATTGTTCTAGTTCCCCTCAACCTGAAAAACTTGTCTCAGTGAAGCTTTGTCAAGCAGTCACTTTACTTCCCAGGAGTGAGCACCTTGTGTGGGGAAAATTACCTGCTAACACTCATATTTCCCCAGGTAGCACCGTCATTGTTGAACCCACTACTTCACCTTCACCACCCCACCATGTTCTTGTTGGACGCGTTGTGTCTCCTATGTGGGGTGATCGATGGGTACCGATTGTAGTGGACAGCACATTCCAGGGCCCAGTTTATGGCGGGGCCCCTCTCTGACCACAATAGTGGACAAAGGTTTGCTACATTTTGATTGGATCTTGGTGGACTAACATAAGCA
>NW_015666572.1:211135-211973 GCF_001515625.1 Sinocyclocheilus rhinocerous
TTGGAGGACATTGATATCGATGGGTGTGAAGTCTCCAAGTCATGGAAGGAGGAGTTGGCGAGTCTTATAGTGTCTTATCATGATGTATTCTCCAGAGGCAGACTTGATTGTGGAGAGGCGAAAGACTTTGTACACAGAATTTATCTGTGCGATGAGCACCCGTTCCGCCTGCCTTATCGCCGAATCCCTCCCGCCCACTACCAAAAGTTGAGAGAGGTTCTTGAGGTTCTTTAAGAGAAATGCATTATTAGTAAATCAGTCATCGAATATGCATCTCATTTGGTAATTGTTTTAATTGTTTGTGGATCTATGAGAGTCTGTACTGATTTTCACTGGCTTAACGCGAAGACTATCAAGGATGCTCATCCTTTGCCGCATCAGGCAGATTGCCTGGCTGCTCTTGGTGGCAATCTTCTTTTCAGCTCTATGGACTTAACATCAGGATTTTACAACATCCCACTCCATGTGTCTGATCGGCATTACACAGCGTTCACAACACCCATGGGATTGTATGAATATAACCGCCTTCCCCAGGGCCTGTGTAACAGTCCGGCATCCTTTATGCGCATGATGCTCAGCATTTTTGGAGATCTCAACTTTTCTAGTCTTCTTTGCTATCTCGATGATTTGCTGGTTTTTGCCCGGTCTGAACAGGAGGCCTTGAAACGCTTGGAAGTGGTGTTTTCTAGATTGAGAGCTAGTAATCTGAAGTTGGCTCCAAAAAAGTGTCACTTTCTCAGGCGCTCCATCAAGTTTCTAGGCCATGTGATCAGCAGTTCTGGAGTTTCTGTGGATGAAGACAAAGTAGCAGTCATTTCTGCCTTTCAGAAGAAAGATC
>NW_015666572.1:212858-214677 GCF_001515625.1 Sinocyclocheilus rhinocerous
GCTCAACCCCTACGCGTCTCCTTTTACTCCTAATGCTAGTATGCAGCAGTTGGTTGGCATGATGGATAAAGTTTTATCGCTATGCACTGCCTCACTGTCCCCGTCTCATCCTGGTAGTACTATCAAAACTTCAGATCCCAAGTCCAGTGTGAGTTCAACATGTAGAGTGTGTTGGTCTACAGAGCACACCACGTATGCTCACTGCATGCGCCATAGGCTTTGTCGTAACTGCCTCAAACCTGGACACTTTAAGAGTAATTGCCCTGAGACGGCAGGCCTTGAACCGCTTTCTCCTACCACCCAGTTAAACTAAAAAGCCCATGTATGGAGGGGGTAAACATGGGCAGTGGTGAACTTCCCCTAAATGATGAGTCAGACCCACAATACATTTTTGTAAATAGTTGCAAGTTGTTGCCACCCGACACAACAGTGCTATATGTGGGATCTCAGAAAATTGATGGAGCTAGTTATCTGTTCTATGCTCCTGTGACTGTTGGTGGCCAGTCCGTACTGAATGGTTTGCTTGATTCAGGCAGTATGGCTTGCACCCTGAGTACAGAAGGTGAATCCAAGTTGCGTGCCGATGGAGTTCTCCCACAACCCTCAGTGATTCCTGGTAACGTGGTCCTCGTTGGCTGTGGTGGTCTTACTATTCAGCCTAAGTGCACGTATGATCTGGAAGTCGAAGTCTATGGATTTAAGTTTATCGTACCTACTTTACTAGTACCTGGACAGAAGGACGAGTTCATTATTGGCAGTAACGTCATCAAATGTGTGCTTCAGAAGATGAAAGCCGAAAGGAAGTACTGGGAAATCATTTCCTGTCAAAACCGCAACCCAGAATGTGAACAGTTTCTCGAGCTTTTGAGCTGTGTTTCCCGTTGTTCTGGTTCCCCTCAACCTGAAAAACTTGGCTCAGTGAAGCTTTGTCAAGCAGTCACTTTACTTCCCAGGAGTGAGCACCTTGTGTGGGGAAAATTACCTGCTAACACTCATATTTCCCCAGGTAGCACCGTCATTGTTGAACCCACTACTTCACGTTCAGCACCCCGTCATGTTCTTGTTGGACGTGTTGTGTCTCCTATGTGGGGTGATCGATGGGTACCGATGAAGATTCTGAATCCTACCCAGTCTACGATAAATCTTTGATGTGACACCAAGCTGGCAGATGTGTCCCCTTGTCTGGCAGTGGAAGATGTTTCTCTCACGCAAGGCGTGTGCAAACCTCATGATGTCACTGATTCTGCTCTCCCCAAACCCGTTCTATCTGTTGACCCTGTGCAGCTGCTGCGCGAGTATGGTTTGGAGGACATTGATATCGATGGGTGTGAAGTCTCCAAGTCATGGAAGGAGGAGTTGGCGACTCTTAGTGTCTTATCATGATGTTTTCTCCAGAGACAGACTTGATTGTGGAGAGGCGAAAGACTTTGTACACAGAATTTATCTGTGCGATGAGCACCCGTTCCGCCTGCCTTATCGCCGAATCCCTCCCGCCCACTACCAAAAGTTGAGAGAGGTTCTTTCGGAAATGGAAGAGAAATGCATTATTAGTAAATCAGTCATCGAATATGCATCTCATTTGGTAATTGTTTGGAAGAAGGATGGATCTATGAGAGTCTGTACTGATTTTCACTGGCTTAACGCGAAGACTATCAAGGATGCTCATCCTTTGCCGCATCAGGCAGATTGCCTGGCTGCTCTTGGTGGCAATCTTCTTTTCAGCTCTATGGACTTAACATCAGGATTTTACAACATCCCACTCCATGTGTCTGATCGGCATTACACAGCGTTCACAACACCCATGGTATTGTATGAATAT
>NW_015666572.1:216476-222175 GCF_001515625.1 Sinocyclocheilus rhinocerous
CATCTCCTTTGGTAATGGTTTGGAAGAAGGATGGATCTATGAGAGTCTGTACTGATTTTCACTGGCTTAACGCGAAGACTATCAAGGATGCTCATCCTTTGCCGCATCAGGCAGATTGCCTGGCTGCTCTTGGTGGCAATCTTCTTTTCAGCTCTATGGACTTAACATCAGGATTTTACGACATCCCACTCCATGTGTCTGATCGGCATTACACAGTGTTCACAACACCCATGGGATTGTATGAAAATAACCGCCTTCCCCAGGGCCTGTGTAACAGTCCGGCATCCTTTATGCGCATGATGCTCAGCATTTTTGGAGATCTCAACTTTTCTAGTCTTCTTTGCTATCTCGATGATTTGCTGGTTTTTGCCCGTTCTGAACAGGAGGCCTTGAAACGCTTGGAAGTGGTGTTTTCTAGATTGAGAGCTAGTAATCTGAAGTTGGCTCCAAAAAAGTGTCACTTTCTCAGGCGCTCCATCAAGTTTCTGGGCCATGTGATCAGCAGTTCTGGAGTTTCTGTGGATGAAGACAAGGTAGCAGTCATTTCTGCCTTTCAGAAGAAAGATCTCATGAAAGAGGATAGCTTCACACCTTCGCCAAAGAAAATAAGATAGTTTCTGGGCATGATTCTGTACTACCAAAGCTTCATCCCTGGATGTTCACGAATCGCAAAGCCACTGTTCAATTTGATGGCTGGACAAAAACGTTTGGCGAGAGGCATGTGATGTGCGTGATTACATCAAGACTTGTACCCGTTGTGTCTTAAGTAAAACTCCAGAGCCAGCGGCAAGAGCACCCTTGGAGAGCATCAAGACCACTGCCCCATTGGAGCTTGTTTGCATTGATTTCTGGGCTGCTGAGGATAGGCACAATAAATCTGTGGATGTTTTGGTAATCACTGATCATTTCACCAAGCTAGCGCACGCTTTTCCTTGTCGAAACCAGTCTGCTAAGAGTGTTGCTAAGAAACTATGGGATGGATTCTTCTGCATCTATGGCTTTCCTCAGCGTCTCCATTCGGACCAGGGTGCCAGTTTTGAGAGCGAGCTGATAGCAGAACTTCTTGATCTTGCCGGTGTAGACAAGTCACGAACTTCCCCGTACCATCCAATGGGAAATGGCGGAACTGAAAGGTTCAACAGAACATTGGGCAACATGCTACGATCCCTTCCTCCTAGATCAAAACAAAAGTGGCCACAGTTAGTGCAAACAATGACATTCGTGTATAATTGCACTGCCCATGAAACAACTGGGTTTACGCGTCATTGGATGGCCTAGGTGCAGTGCTTTCTCAAGTTCCCACTGGCGAGGATAAAGCACGTCCTATAGCCTTCGCCAGCAAGTCTTTGAGCCGCAGCCAAGCCAATTACCCTGTGCACAGACTGGAGTTCTTGGCTCTCAAGTGGTCCATATGTGACAAGTTCAGTCACTGGCTTAAAGGCCATGAGTTCACTGTATGAACTGATAACAACCCACTCACGTATATCATGACCAAACCTAAGTTAAATGCATGTGAGCAGCGCTGGGTTTCAAAACTTGCCCCGTATAATTTTAAAATCAAGTACATCCCAGGTAAGTTGAATGTGGTGGCGGATACGCTCAGTCGTGATCTATTTGTCAAGCCAGTGAGTCAACGTCTTCTGTCCGAACCTTACTCTGAACTGCTGAAGCGCGTACACAGTGTGGAAGATGATTCTGTGCAGAAAAGTTTCCGTTTTACATGCCAGCCACAGACACTTGACACTGAACTTAACCAAAGCTCTGAGAGGGATATTTCCATGACTGCTGAGGATGTGTCGTCTATCTTGTCATCTTGTGATGATTGGGATTCAGGAGCTGTATCCAGAGCGACATCCCTGGCTGATCACTTGAGTTCGTTGATTCCCGACTGTCAAGATGTAACCCATGCCTTTTCATTGTCTGAATTGCAGAGTCAGCAGCACAATGATTCAGTTATTTCGAGGATGACCTTTTATGTCAGCAGAAAGCGCAGACCTTCCAGGCATGAGCGTACTAATGAGGATTTGCATGTTTTGAGATTGTTGAAGAAGTGGGACAAACTGTTTTTGCTTAATGACATTCTCTACAGAGCCGTTAAATATCCACTCACGAAGCATAAGCAGTTTCAGTTCGTGCTGCCCGATTCCCTGAAACAGCAAGCTCTTTCTGGTGTTCATGATTTGGCCAGTCACCAAGGTCAGCCACGTACCCTGTACTTAGCTCGCCAGAGGTTCTATTGGCCTGGGATGGAATGTGATGTGCGTGATTACATCAAGACTTGTACCCGTTGTGTCTTAAGTAAAACTCCAGAGCCAGCGGCAAGAGCACCCTTGGAGAGCATCAAGACCACTGCCCCATTGGAACTTGTTTGTATTGATTTCTGGGCCGCTAAGGATAAGCACAATAAATCTGTGGATGTCTTGGTAATCCCGGATAATTTCACCAAGCTAGCGCACGCTTTTCCTTGTCGAAACCAGTCTGCTAAGAGTGTTGCTAAGAAACTATGGGATGGATTCTTCTGCATCTATGGCTTTCCTCAGCGTCTCCATTCGGACCAGGGTGCCAGTTTTGAGAGTGAGCTGATAGAAGAACTTCTTGATCTTGCTGGTGTAGACAAGTCACAAACTTCCCCGTACCATCCAATGGGAAATGGCGGAACTGAAAGGTTCAACAGAACATTGGGCAACATGCTACGATCCCTTCCTCCTAGATCAAAACAAAAGTGGCCACAGTTAGTGCAAACAATGACATTCGTGTATAACTGCACCGCCTATGAAACAACTGGGTTTGCCCCTTTTTACCTGATGTTCCAAACTTCCCGGTACCATCCAATGGGAAATGGCGGAACTGAAAGGTTCAACAGAACATTGGACAACATGCTACGATCCCTTCCTCCTAGATCAAAACAAAAGTGGCCACAGTTGGCAAACAATGACATTCGTGTATAACTGCACTGCCCATGAAACAACTGGGTTTGCCCCTTTTTACCTGATGTTCGGGAGGATGCCGAGATTACCTGTTGACCTTATGTTTCAAAGTGTCCTTCATGATGAGTCCATCTGTGATTACAATGACTACATTGAATCCCTTGTCAGAGATCTGCAGTCTGCTATGCTGCTGGCTCAAAAGAACTCTACTGCAGAACAAAAATATCAGTCTGATCAGTACAATAAGAGACTCAAGGGTTTACCTTTGTCAGTTGGTGATCACGTTCTCGTTGCTAACAAAGGCTGTAGAGGTAAACGGAAGCTTGCCGATAAATGGGAGCCCACCATGTATTCTGTTGTTTCGTCAAACCTGTCATTGCACATTTATAAGATCCGTGACACTTCTGGTCGAGAGAAAGTAGTACATCGGAATCTCTTGTTGCCAGTTAACTTTCTACCTTTGCCCACGACTGAGTTTGATTTAGCTGTCAGTGGAAATATTGGTAATGGTACATCTTCCACACCTTCTCAGTCTGTATGTGATCTGGCTGAATCCACAATGCCAGTCACTGATGAATTGTCACATGCAGAGTCTCTGTCTGTCATTTCTCATGTAGCTGTTTGTGATGAAGATCCTGTTGCTGCTTGGATCTCATCCCATTCTTCTCTAACCCTTTCTGAGGCACGTGATGATGTATCTGTTGTTGACTTTGACACTGTAGCCAGTGCCTCTTCACCTACTGTTCCTGTTTCTAACAATTCACATGATCCTGTAGTTGATGGTGTTTCCAGCAATCACTATACTACCAGGTTTGGTAGGGTAATTAGACCTGTACGTAGACTAATCGAGTCAATGGTTCAATTTGAGACCTTACTTGGTATGGAGTCTGGATCTCCTGTTATTCATGTTTAGGTCTGTGTATTGTATTGCACTAGTCTTATACTAAGTGTAATTTCCTCTATTCTTTCATGTTCTGTTTAAGCGAAAGGTCTGAGTTATTCAAAGTGTAATGGGCACTTTGTGTATGCCTACAACATGTGTAGAGGTTTGGCCAACTTCTTTCATATTTGTATCCTGTGGTTGGGTAGCTTTCAATGCTGATTTTCCTCACTGATTGTTTGGTGTGTGGACCACGTAATTCTTGTGACCTGTGTACAGAGTTTTCCCATGTTCTCATAATTTTGTGTAATTCTAGGGGGGTGAATGTAACAGATACAGAAAGTATTATGTTCATATTTAGAATTACACAAATGTTCAAATGTGTACCTGATATTTCTCATGTTCCCACACTCCCCATCTGACTGGAAGAGGTGGGGGTACTGGTCTGCTTATCTCTAATGATTGGAAATGTAATCCTTTATCATCTTTGGGTATCAACAGCTCCTTTGAATCTCATTCAGTTACTATTACCTACCCTCTTAAAATCCATTTTGTAGTTGTTTATCGACCCCCAGGACCACTAGGTAACTTCTTGGATGAATTAGATGTGCTGCTCTCAACCTTTCCTGAGGATGGTACTCCCCTAGTTATGCTTGGAGACTTCAACATCCACCTAGATAGTCTTACCTATCAGATAGGTCCTTCAAAGTATCTTGGAGAGGTGAAGTGTCCAAGTCGCAACATCTAACTACTGGAGTGCCTCAGGGCTTAGTTCTTGGACCACTTCTCTTCACTGGCATCATTAGGTTCTGTCATTCAGAAACATGGCTTTCATACCACTGCTATGCTGATGACACTCATACCTCTCATTCCATCCTGATGATCCGACAATAGCTGCTCGCATCTCAGCTTGTCTAACAGACATTTCTTGCTGGATGAAGGACCATCACCTTCAACTCAACCTTGCTAAGACAGAACTGCTTGTGGTTCGTTCCATGCCGGTCTGTGTGTCTGTGTGCACCTTCCCCTTTAAATTTCTGACTGCAATGTTGATCCTAATTTCCTGTCTTTGCACCTCCTCTTCCCTTTCTGCAATGTCTCTGCATGGGAGAGGTGGGTTTCTAATGAGCTCTGATTAATCCAATTACATATTTTTTCTTTTAAATTACTTTGTACTTAAATCTGTCATCTAATCATATGAGACATTATTTTTCATGTATATTTTATTCTTTTTGTATTTTCATCAAGTTTGTTTACTTTTTTGTCCTTTTGTGAACTCGAAGCACATGCTAATTGCATTGCACTCTACATTCACCTTGCAGAAATGAAAAAGGGCGAATTGACACCAACTATAAATACTGTTTATGTCTTATCAGGTATGCTATTTTGTTACCAATGTTGTTAAATTAATTTCATTACTTCGTTTTCTTTCTCTCTCCCCCTTTCTGCACTGTCTCTCCATGGGAGAGAAATTAAAAAAGGGCGAATCCACACGGTCTAAAAATACTATTGTGTCTTATCATATTAAAGAAGAGTCGAACCATCATCTGATGTCCGTCTGATTAATGCATAAAAAAAACAACGCAGACTACACCGGTTACATGGGCTGATGTCTATATCCAATTTCTGAGGCTTAGTGGTCAAAACATTTGTTCCAGCCATGCTAAAATCCACAACATAACTTAAAGGGTTAGTTCACCCAAAAATGAAAATTAGCCCACAATTTACTTACCCTTAAGTCATCCTAGGTGTATATGACTTTCTTCTTTCAGACGAATCCAGTCGGAGTTATATTAAAATTGTATTTGATCTTTCAAGCTGATTAATGCCACTCAGCGGCTGTTGCATGCATCAGTCCAAAAGAAGTTAAATAAAAAGTGCCCATCCATTAA
>NW_015666572.1:222185-222621 GCF_001515625.1 Sinocyclocheilus rhinocerous
CAAGATTTCCTTACTTTAGCAAAGGAAAACCAGTCTCCTCTTGGCTTATATCGAAATCCTCCTAAATTCTTCTTTACAAATCCTCGTTTTGTACTTCTAATAAGTGACCGTTGTTTTGTTTTGATCTCTCCGCTGCGCTTCCGTGTGCGTCACTTCTGAGCGGTGCATGCACAACGCCGACCTCATACGACATCTGCCCGGAGCTGCTTCCGTGTACAACTGTTGGTGCAAGCTACATTAAAGTGATTATTACGGTACATTTTTGGGTGAACTAACCCTTTAAATATCACTTAATGAATTTGCTTATTAAAATATAATTGAAGTAATAGTTCAGAACAGATTTAAAGAAATTTAGCATTACATCACTTGCTCACCAGTAGGTCCTCTACAATGAATGGGTGCCATCAGAATGAGAGTCCAAACAGCTGATAAAAAC
>NW_015666572.1:223101-226452 GCF_001515625.1 Sinocyclocheilus rhinocerous
TGATCCACTTCAAATGTTGACTACTATATATATATATATATATATATATATAATTGCATTATATAGTGATTGCCATGGCAAAACTTATGGAATGGATGACAAGATCCACCATTTTTTAAATGTCAACGGCATCTATTATTATTTATATGAGGGATAAACGTGGCAGATTGGCACATCTAGCACACGCATTGACTTTGTGTCTGGCTGTCTGAGCATGGTGGCTTTCATGTAGCCACCCAAATATGCTGTAAGGGAATGTAGTCCCACCCCCCGCCTCACACTTGTATAACAAGCCAACAAAAAATGGTGCCTGTGCCATTGCTATGGCAACACGTTGCCAAGGAAACCACCTCCGCTAAAAAAAATGCACCACATTGCTAAAAAAGCTCACTTACAGATGTGTCCGTCTTGTATGTTTTGCATGAGGAACAATCTCAAGACTGTTTCATCTGATGTACTCGGAAATCTTGCAAGGACGAGGGCCAAACACCAACAGCAGCCTGCATCCATCACGTGATTCTGTTTGTATTTACAGAAGCACAACATGGAGGGACACAGTGTGAATGTGGAAAGGGTGAAAGCCAAGCTGAAAAACAAAGGCTAAATCCTCACAGCACGAGATACTATCACATCTGCCTACATGCGCAGACAAGAAGCACGCTTCATCAATTAATAACTACATGTTGTGTGAAACCACAGCTATTAGTGACGACCCCAGGCAGTCGACGGCACCCTCAGATCTTCCATAATAAAGGTGGAGACCTTAACCGAGGGGTGACCTTTTGTTTGGTGCTGAGCCTAATAGTATTTTGTGGCTGTTTGGCTCTAGTGGGGCAGAGGAATTTGTTGTGTCGTTGCAAATGATGATGTGTTGATGTGAGCCAATGAAAAATAATCGGCAGCTTTTGCAGCTCAGGGGCGTGGGGTGGCAGTACCCACTCAGACGCATGGCACATGCCATTTAACGTGCCAGTCAGACTGCCTGAGGTGGAGAGAGTGAGAGTAAGAGATGGAGCAAGAGAAGGAGGGGAGAGCAAAAGTGAGACAGAGGTGCAATAATGGAAAAAGACATGCAGACAAACATTAAGTCAGACCTCTTGGTGAAAACTACAATGAATTCCTATATGTGATTTACTGCTGAGCTACAGTGGTCCAAGATGGGAAAGGTGGTTTTCATTGGTTTATAATTTGTAATGGCTTAAATCACTGGTTTGGAGCTGGTTTTACAATAAGAAATAGGATTTACTATAGTTAATTAGGCAGATGTAAATGCTTCAATAAATAATAATAATAATTTATTTTATAATCAAATGTACTGTATTATTATTAATTATTAAGTGTTTTTCTTTTTTGCATGATATTTTGTTTAATTGCATTTAGTACCGTTTCTTCTCTGTACACCTGCATTTGAAAACCAGTGATTTGAATAACTTCAGACATCAAAGAGAACGAATGAGTGGATAATTTGAAAATAATCATTGAACACAAGTGGATGACCTGTCCTCTGGACACTTGATGTTCTGACTCAGAAGGGCAGCTTCAAGTTGGTAACAGCCTGAATGGCCCAGCATAGGAAACTGACAATTGTATGTCAACAGCTTATATAAAGGGAAATTGGGTTTTGGGAATTGAGTGGCAGTAACATGGCATTGTCAGTGGCAAGGTCAAGGTTTTTTATTCCCAAGCAACCCACATACTGCAATGAATGTATGTTAGTTTGTATAAAAGTGTCTTCTACATAAATAAATGCGAATGTCAAGGGCAATATAGTAAGCAAGCTATTGAAGCCATTAAAAACAAGCAGAAGTCAGCACCAACAGCCTCGTGGGCAGCACGCCAACATATAGCCCAGCTGCGCTTCGAATCCTGGCTTGAGGATCTTTCCCGATCCCATCCTCTGCTCTCTCTCCCACTTCACTTTCTGTCAATACTTAACTGTCCTATCACAATAAAGGCCAAAGCCTTTGGGTGCAATGACGAGCACAAAACACTACTTAGAGTCCCAGCCTCATAGGAGACAAGAGAGCTGTGGATTTATTGATTAATTTACTGTATATTATGCTGCTGCCACACAGATCTGATATAAACATGCGATTTCTTTCCTAGGTGTTTACCTTCCGATAACCGACTGTTTTTGTACCCCGTCAGGGGCGTAAATTTCGTCTAAAAGTAGGGGGGACAATAAACATAAAATTTCTCAAGATAAATTTTTGAAGTGGACACAAATAATACAGCTAAAATTGTACTTGTAAGGATATGTATACACAGAGGAATGGCTTACTACTATTAGTGCAGCAGGGAGACTGTGCCAAATTAGACAACTTCAAGCTGTTGTGGTCGGTCTGTGACACAGCGCTCGTGTCCGTTGTAGACATTACTATCCGTCACAGTGTTGCCAAGTCCACGGTTTTCCTGTGGAATTGGGCTACTTTATCACTGTTGCTGCGGGTTGTTTTTCATGTCCGTGGGTTGAAGCGACACCAATAACATGTATTTTAGCTCCCGGAACGCGATTTTTACCGGGGGACCCCCTCGAAAAGCAGATAGTTTGGGCTAGTTTTGAGTAGAAATTGGGCGAGTTTTGTTATGAAAACCTGGCAACCCTTTCCCTCAAGCAGGTAACGTTATTATTGCTAACATAGCGGACTCATCGAAAAATACATTGGCATCATCTGTATTAAAGAGAAAATAATCACTTCTTCATCCGATGTTTAAGTGAATAAAATAGCCTTGACAGCCTTACTTACTGGAGTTCCATAACTATTGGCTTTGTGTGTTGGTAATGTAAAAGAGGAAAGAAGGCATTTGGACCAAAGCACTGTGAGGCAAGGGACTCAAAACGTTTCTAAACTTAAAACACATTTTTGCCCCGTTTGTGTTGTTTTACTACTTACACAATTATTTAAAGTATAAAACATTGTTATTTACAATGCACAGCTTGATTTTTAATCATATTTTTAGGGGGGGACAAACCTCAGATGGGGGGGGGGGTCCTGTCCCCCCGGGATTTCCGCCTATGTACACCGTGTGTTTTTAACATAAACTTGTGCGTATTTGACAGTTTAAGCACAATAAGACATGAAAGAGAACTTAGTTTATTACGCACATGCCATCGCATACGTCACATGCCATGTGACAGCCGCTTTCTGTGCGCGTGCTTCGAATGTGTGCGCTCAGAAAACCGCATATTAGAAGTTGAAACTAATATGGTTTAAAACGCATGATCTCAGTGCGATAGACATGATAATCAAAACCAAACAGATGTTTTTTAGCAGAGTACAAGCTGTAAAGAACAGCCCATTTGCATTTAAAAGAGAAATGCATGCATGTTTCTCTTCCATTCATAATAGG
>NW_015666572.1:226657-247092 GCF_001515625.1 Sinocyclocheilus rhinocerous
CTGAAACATTCTGGGGACAGCTGAGACTTATATTACATATTGTAAAAAGGGGCATAATAGGTCACTACACTTTGTCATATGAACAACCAGTCAATAGTTGTAAGCTATATGTGTTTAATTCACCAAACAGAACTGACTCATTAAAGTCAGTCATTCTGGAATCTGAATGCACAGACTGCGCTGTATGTTTTTGTTACACTAAAAACAACCGACTCATTAGATGCCTTAATTCAAGAATTGAACACTAATTATGCTTTAGCTGTAATAAAACAGTAGCCTAAGAAAGAGCTTAGTTGCTGCCTTAAGCGTTTCTTGGTGTTACTATCATATGTTAAGAACAGTATAGTCCCCTGATCGGTTTACAGTGTGTTTGGTGTCATTCATTGCATAGGTATAAAAAACCAGGAGACAGATTTAACAGAATTTACCCTCTCCCTTGTGACCGACTAGGCGGGTATTCAGCTCACCCGCTTTCTGACCGTTATAATCGGATCTTTTGTTAAAATGTTGGCGAGCCGTTCTAGGCTGAGGAAAACTAGGCAGCTGATATCTGCCTCTCCATTGTGCAGTTTGAACAAGGCGCCTACCAACATTACAACTTTATACTGGAGCAACCGTCAGCCTTTCAGCACTCCCTCCTAGGAGACGATGGTATTTTTCCACTTGGGCACCGCTGGGAGAGACACAAAAGGAAAAGTGCCAAGGAGAGCAGTAGAGTTTAGCTTGTGAAGAGACTAGTCTCATTGTTGGGTGTAATATTTTTAATCTGATCCTGGAACAGCCTGCTTCATGGTAAACATCCTCTGTAATGATTGTAGGGATGAATATTATCCACAATTGTTAATCAAACATGAGATGTTATTTAAAAAAATGTTTTTTATATTTTACAATATAAAAGTTTATATTTTACAATTTTCACTTAACATCTCAAAATTATCGAATTTTCTCAATTTTCAATTTTGTCAAATTGAATTTTTCTCGAACTTTCCTTAAACATCTAGACTTTTTTTCTCAAAACATCAAGTGTAATATCTCAAATTTTTGACTTTTCTCAGAAACTAAAAATTCAAATACAAATGTCAGTATTGTGAGATGCAAACTAGCATTTCTGTAAGAAAAAAAAAAATCAGAATTGCTAAATGCTAACTCAAAATGAGGAGCTCTAAACTCAGAATTGCAAAACAAATTAAGTCAGAATTGGCTGATGTAAACTCGGAATTGCAAAAAATAAAGTCTGAATAGTGAGATAAGTTTTAATTCTTTTTTTTCATTCTGTGGCGGAAATGGGATTCTATATGCAGTGATCTGAAATAAACTTGCAAGGAGAAAAAAAGCTGCATACATTTGCATCAAATACTTTCTAGCAAAATATCTCACTGATTTTAAAGTATTACTTTATATTGAGACAGCAGATGTGTGTGGAAGAGAACAGAAAGCATCAAGAATACTCTATAACACCAGATGTGTGACATTATAAATCTACACCAATGTGATGTTAACACACTTGGTCCTTGACAGCACAGACAGAGGAGAGGGAAAGGGTTTGCCATTTGAACTCAGGTCACAGGGGCAAAAAAATAAAAAAATACTGGAGAGGGACTGGACGACCCAGCTCAGAGATGAGGACTTCATTTATTTATAATTCATCACCAGCTTATTCAGCCTCTAATGGAGGCGGCAGAGAGCACATGTTAAACTTAGATTCTAGTGATGTAATGGCAAACTAATGCTTTACACTGCATTAACTGCTTAATACATTAGGGACGGATGACTGTGATAAAGCCAGTCAATGACAGGCCCTCACATACTAATTCTTAAATATAGAAATGATGATCAATTTAGACATTTTGCCTTGAAGAAAAATAAAGTTTATTATATAAAACAAAACATTTTGATTTTAATATATATATATATATATATATAGAAATGATGATCAAATCAGACATTTTGTCTTGATTCTATTTTTGTTATTTCATATAGCAAAATATTGAATTTATATATGGAATTGATAAACAAATCAGACTATTTGATTCTATATGTATAGATGCATATATTGTAGATATATTATATGCACATAACATTTTATTTTATATACATATTTATATGAAAAATTTAAATGTAAAAAGTCTGCACTCAATTAGCATATAATGTCTGCAAAGACAGGTGGCTTATCTATTTGTTGTTTTATTTTGGTTCAAAATTAGATAATGGTTTCCTTTGTCTTACCTTAAAGGCTTTGGGAGACAGAAAAGAGAGAAATTGGGAGGGGATGTGTTTGTGTGTAAAAGCATGTGCAACCAGTATGCTATTGTGGTTAGAATAGGGGAGGAGCTTTGCTCTTATGGGAGCATAACTACCCACACTCTGTCCAAAGAGAACGAACATTACATAACACTACATGGCATTACGTTTCATGACATCATCCATGCATCCAACTAAAAATGAGATGACTTCAGCCTATAGGGCCAGGGAGAAAATTTTCAAAAAAGCAAGCATTGCATATTAGAAGCATACCAGCATTCAAGCAGAGGTGTTTTATGCTGAACCCATTCAGGCTAGTGTGGATTCACTGGTCCGTTAGAGACAGAGAGAGAGTCTCTCTGTCGCACAGTGGTTCTGTAAAGTGGGTCACTGTCAGCGGTGGGAAATGAAATGCACAGTATCTGTCTGTCTGCCTGCAGGCAGCATGATCCACAATCTAGCCAATAGATGTTCCAGTGCATTTATCTTAAAATATTTTGGCATAAAGTCTTCCAGCTTACATTCATCTATGCACATCTGGTGCACGTGGATCAGTCAAAGTGCACATCTGGCTGTGTATAAAGTGGCTTTAAAAGCATGTTAACAGATCGAGTGTCAGCCTGTTATAAGTGGGTCTAGCCCACTAATAATTAGGGCGACACATAACACAGGAAAATCAATGCTTGGATGCATTGAAATTTTTATACTGTACCATTGTCTGACTGGGTGTCAAAAAGTTTAGACAGACAGACACACACACACACGCACGCACGCACGCACACACACACACACACACACACACACACATATATACATACACATACTGTATATGTTACAGTTCTTTGCTTAATTCCAAACAGTCAGCAACATGTGTGGGAAGCAACACGTGTAGCAAGTATATCTTATAGTTATGGAAGGCCTGCTGATGAACTTATTTATAATCACTTAAATGTTGTTTAAAATATAGCTTTTATGATACCCTGTGTTACCCCTGTATCACCCCCAGTGATAACAGCCAAAATATGTCCTTGGCAGGGGGTTTCTCAGCTCCCTTTGTGTCTTTGTGTAAGACACCAGAGACCCTAGACAGGGCGAGGCATCTAAGCACCATCTGCTCCCCCTTCCCTTGGGCAGCTTACAAAATGTCTCCCCACTCAAACAGGATGAATGAGATCCTGGGTGGGGCAGGAGGAGACTGGCAGAGGATGATACAGGCACTTTTGGACAGAGATGAGGCCTACAAGGAAAATATTAGAGAGATATTTAACAGAGGAGCAAAAAATATCAAATAATCTCATGTAATGCAATTGCATGCCAGTATGTGTTGTGTTTTCCACATTTGAAAGTCACTTCGGATAAGAGCATCTTCTAAATGAATGAATGCATTAAAATAGTCAAAACAACTGACTCCCACATTTGCTTTTCTCAAACAGAGACCAAGACCATTCAGTGGCACGGAAACAAACACCAGCAGTAAAAACCAGTCAGCTTGAAACGCAGTGCTGAGACTATCAGCTCTGCCATTTAGCTAAAGTTCATGCACTGATAGAGGATTCATTGAGGCATTGGAAGAACAGAAGCAAAACAATCACTAATGCCAAGTGAACTGTTAATTGCCATATTGCTTTGCTCCAAAAACTAAAGCAGGTCACAGACTTGTCGCTGCTTTGTTCTACGAATTTATTGGGCTGTAGTCTACTAGTTGTGAGATGACTAACAATAGGGGTGAGGTCAGGACTCGCTTGTTCCATTATAGCCTCATTTTAAAGAAAAATGAATTTCCTAGTCACAAGCTGTCAAATTTTACTACTCTAAATTAAGCTTTCATTGTATTCTAAACTAGTATACTAGCATACTAGGATACTCACTGTACACTACTGTATATCTGGTCAGTTTTATGTATCTTTTGCTATGATATCCCACAATTCTGTATGCGTGGTTCAGTGGTTAAGTGGGAATAATAAAAATGGTTATGTTCAATAAAAAAACAAAAAACAAATTGTGTCTGAAATAATAGTTCAAAGAAATTAATTGTTTAATAACTGTCCATTTATAATTTATGACTCAATTTATTTTGAGAAACAAGCATTGTACACTCTTAATGTGAATGCATTCATATATATTACGCAAATAATTTAAAAGTAAATCAGATATTTTCCATCGTGTACTACATATCCCAGAATTCTCTACTCGACGATCATTGGTCACATCCAAATATGACGTAACACAATTTGGTCCTCTTTTGCGCGAACGGTTGACGCTGAGGCAGAGAGGAATCTTCGCGCGGTCAACTCCAGCACTGATTTCCACTGCAACTAAAGGTGGGTGTTTTTTTGTTGTCAAAAAATAATATTTTTGCAATACATCTCAACCGTGTCTGACGTGACAGGAAGAGAAGGCATCTAAAGTATAAAAATTCAAATGATTGCGATTTTAATTTCAGTCACACCCTTATTTACCTCCCTTTTTGGGGAGGGGGTGTAGATAATAGACAAGGGCATCGGGAATATTCTGTATGGTTAGAGAATTACCATAGCTAAATAAGTAAGTAATTTAAAAATAGCAGCACGCACATCTAACGTTATCTAAAACTGCTCGTCGTGGCGCGACCCTTAAGGTTTTGTGTTTATCGTCGTTTAATCGGGAGGGAATTGTGCAAACGGTCGAGCTCAACATTAGCCAACAGGCTCTCATTTAGTTGAGCTTTGCTTGTTGATTTTGCCGTTTTGCTAGTGCAAAATCAATTCTATTGTTAGCCGGACTTGAACCGTTTTCTGTTTTACCTAAAATCTTAACAACAATCCCATAATATATCCCACAGTACAGTGACAGGTGATCTAATGGGTCTCGACGCCTTTTGTCTTCGTTATGTGTGCATTCACCAACTGTGCTGTCAAATAATATTATTTACCTTCGAATCTATCTATTACATCGATTAGGAGACATATAGAACTGTGCATTTTGCATGTCAACACTGAGATTATTCTGTACAATGGGCAGTGCAGTTGTGTCTGTTGTGAAATGAGAGAGATAGGGTGTGATCTGGTTTGTTGGAAACGCGTGATACATCAATACCACTATTTGTAAGCGCTGCATTCCATATTTGCATGCTTCTTGAACATTATTAGGGTCTTATTGATACGTAATATAGTATAGTTTGTGGTATTATGGATTTTTGAGGGCTGTTATAATGGGGGTTCAGGGTGTATCTCGGCCATCTATTGTCTCCAGATGAGATCCTGCATCCCATCGGATAGACACAAGGGCTGTATGTTTATTTTCAACCATCGGGTGATGACTTGTTGTCAGGTCATATTTAAGATGAGAAGTTTGTCTTATACTTAATATTTGACGAATCACTTCAACGGATTAGCCTACGTTTGTTTGTTTCTTGCACAATATCCCCTTTGTTTTAATCTCTCAGTGCCCAGTTGGATCTCATTACATTACAAAAAGAGATGCTGATTTGTTTTCTCTACATTTCACCCGAGTGTACACCCCGTAGTATATATTTTAATTGAACTATTATCGTTTAATTAGATGATGATGACAGCACGTCTGAATAGATGGATCCGGTGGTTGTTGTGCTGGCAGCGACTCGTCCTTTTCTTGGCTTTCAGCATAAAGAAGGATTTTTTTTGTTGTTGCATTTTTAACAGCTTGTTTCCTTCCCAAAATATCATTCAGTTAGTAAATTATGCATGACTGTTGTGGCGACGCCACTCCCTTTAGTAGTGTATTTTAGTTATTATTTATACAGTTATTATATATATTTTTCTTGTATATACCACAGTAGGGACAGACTCCACTTATGGATTTTTCATGAATAGCTACCTTCTTTTTTTCATTGATAGAAAAGCTGTTGTATAGCGGAGGCTTGTTTTTAATATGTGGGGAGGGGCATATGCTTAAAAGAAAAGATTGTGTAAACATGACTTGCATCAACGTTAGTAGCAAAACGATTGCATTTTTTCTGATATTATTATTATATGCATTCATTTGGCAGGTGTGTAAAACCGTCGAGGTTGAAAGTGCAATGGCGTCCTCTGGAGGTAAGATGCAAAAATAAGCTCAGCTAAGCTCCAATCTCGAAATCAGTATGCTTCACTATTGTTTGTAATTTAAATGAAATCATTCTGCAAAGGAAATCAAGCACGGAGTATTAAATGCAATGATTTATCCTTCACAGATATTCAGGTTAAGGAACTGGACAAGCGTGCCTCAGGACAGGCTTTTGAAGTCATCCTGAGTCCTTCGGCTCCAGATGCCAAGGGAGAATTCCCACTTTCCACCCCCAAGAAGAAGGAGGTATCTCTGGACGAGATCCAGAAAAAACTGGAAGCGGCAGAGGAGAGACGCAAGGTAAGTGGTCGTTTAGGAATCAATTGCATAGTGATTGTGCATTCTGTTCCTCATTTGTTTACCATCTCATATTAGAACCATGAGGCAGAGGTCCTGAAGCACTTAGCTGAGAAACGAGAGCATGAGAAGGAGGTCCTTCAGAAAGCAATGGAGGAGAACAACAACTTCAGCAAGATGGCAGAGGAGAAACTTAACCAGAAAATGGAAGCCAACAAAGAAAACCGCACAGCACGCATGGCAGCTATGAATGAGAAATTCAAAGAGAAGGTTTGTGTGTAGATGAATGCATATGCATTATAGGTTACTTTGTAAAGTTTCAGTTCTATTTAATTTACATTGTTAATGGATGTGTTTGTCTTTATTTTAGGACAAGAAGCTCGAAGAGGTACGAAAGAACAAAGAAACAAAAGAGGGGGCAGAGGGTGAAAACTAAGTTTCCGCTCTAATTTTCATTTTCATTTAGGGTATAGTATTGGGTTTTTTAATGTATCCAAAGATTTATTTTTTGTTCCATTAAATGGCCAGTTTTCCATGTTTGGATCCATGTACTTGCCACGTTTTTATTAAGGGGTTTTGGGGGAAAGCCGGTGCACAACATTTCAACAGTTTATGTGTATTCAGTTCTGTCTTTCACCATCCCATCTAACCTGTAGATTTGTCCAGTTGCAGCTCTGTAGCGTTTAAAATGAGCAGTGTTTTACTGATAGGGAAGCATGCCTGTGTTATGCATAGGTCTAATATATACTTGGTATACTGCATTGTGCAAGTCCACCTGTTCCCTTGTATATCAGTACTGCCATCCTATGAGCTTAATAAAGTTGCACAGTTGTTTGTTATTGTACCAGTTTTGCCACTGCCTCTTTGTTGATCTGTCAGTCAGCCAGAGTGTAATGTGGAGTAAAACACCTTAAAATTTGTACATTATGGAGATAAATGGCAGTTTCTGTAATTCTATATGGAAAACATGTTTTGCCAGAATAATAATTAGATCTTTTAGGACACTTTTTGATGTACTCTTTATAATCTGCTTGAGATTCCTAGTGTGAAAACTAAACATTTCATTATCCATACACATTTCCTTTACTAGATCATACTTTTATAGTAATTTATACTCTGTATGCACTAATAAAAAAAAATCAATGCATTCCAGTAAGTACTTGCAAAGGTTTGAGTATAAAAAAATTAAATCTGTTGCTTGAGACTGTGTTTGAACTATACTGGCATCTAGTGGTTTTGAGTTTGTCTAACAGGTATTAGAAAAGGCTTTTTTGAACATTTGTCTTAAAATGATTTCAGCAAAAAAATCCTAACGTTGACAATGACAACTATTATGGTTAGGTGCATGAAAATGTATGGCAGTTGTAAACAGCTTTGCAGTGATGAATGGCTTGTCCACATGCTGTCACATTATTATGTGTTCAGAAGTAGTGCATCAATCCTTTCTAAAATGAATTATACCTTATTTCCAAATTCTGAACTCCCTTAGTAGAAGCAACTACATGCATCCCAAAAAAATGTCCAGTAATATGTTGTGTGAATAAATGTTTTTTTTAATTGAATAAAATAAAAATGAAATCATGTGCTTGTCTGCGTTGTAGGAAGGGGCAACCAGTTCAAAAATGACCTTCAAAGCACCCATACATTGTTATGACCCAGTCCGAATCATTCAATCAGAGTATTATAGATGGAAAAGCCTATCGATATGAAAAACAATTACATTTACCACTGAAAGGACAAGTACAACAGGAATTCTTGAAATATTTTCAAACGTAATTTTGGTACAAGACTGCAAACTGCATGGGAATGTGCTTTTATTACTTGTCAGATGAAGTAATTTGCCTTCCTGTGTCTAAATTCACAATGTAGACCTTTGTTTCCACTGTTAACACCGAGTTTGACAAGGATACATTGTCAGCAGAGTGTATGTGTGGGTGAAGAGATAAGCCATCACATAGTTCAGCATAAGAAATGAACAACAGTACACTCACAATCTGAACATATTAGACAATGTGCATATTGAAATTACCTTTAAATTCAATTCAACAGTTTTTTCTGTTACTAATTCAAACGACTCACACTGACAATAAAAAAGTGTCTAAACATGTCTACATGTGGCTTTTGCCCAAATCTGTGCTCTGTTAACTGAATGTAGGGTAAATTAGCTACTGCACACATATGGGCGCACATATGTGGCCAAAAAAAAAATATATATATATCTTATATATTGTCTGTGTTATACCACATTGGCTCTCACCTCGTCTTTTATTAAAGAGGGAATGTAGGCGGTATTAATAAGAAGAGAGTAGTTTCACATTTCACAGTCCATACATTTTACAGGGTGTCGCCACCTTCAAAGGTGTTTCCTATTGGACAATTTCTTTGGACGGAGGCGGTGACAATGCTCTTCGGCTTTTCTGATTGGACAGTTTACCTGCCCACCAGGAATCTTTAGCTCACGGCCATCTGACAGCGGTACTGCAGGGAGCTGACAGGAGCCTCTCCAGCTCAACACATTTTCACGTAATATTTTTTCCATAATGACATTTTCTTTGTTTAGTTACGTTTCCTCAAGACGCATATGAAGGCGCGGTTAAATGCAGTTCACCGACTGAGGGGATTATCCTCTTAAAAGGTAAACCAGTTCAATTACCGATCATACGTTTAAGGCAAGATGAAAGGTAAAAAGTAAATCCCCATATGCACTGTATATGCTTTTAGATGAAGTTTTCAAAAACAGACATAGCCTTGGTGCGTTACGATCCGAGCATAGAGTGTGTAAACGCGGAGAAAGAATAATCGGTATAACCCAAGATAGATATCGACATTTGGTAAAACATGTAACGTTACAGTACATGAGAAAAGAAAGAACCCCTTTTTGGGTTGTTGCTTGCACCTGTAGACGTTGAATTTCGTAAGACATTTCATTGTTGCGCTTCCGGCTTCTTACGTTCCTTTTTTTCGAGATTTTACAAGAAACAGCTTGAGGGTGTGGGAAGGGTCTGTCTTTTGGGATGCTATCACTAAAATTGTCTACTATTTTGTAATTTTAATAGATTTGAAAATGAAAAACAATAATTTCCCCCCCAGACATTATGTTTTCCGGACATTATCGATGAATTCGTTTCGTAAGATTCGTCCTTATTAATTCATGTGCACGAGAAGCTTTACGCAGAGAGCTGATGTTACGTAAGCGGTGATGTCTATTCATTGTCCAAGAAGAAACGACCAGTTTTACATCACGTTACCTTCATTTCAGGTTAAACCTTTTTTTTGTATTCGCAATAAATGTACAGTCATAACATGTTTTTCATAAAGTGCGGTTTTCAGGATCCTGATATTTTACTTTAAAGGAGTCATATGATGCTGCTAAAAAAGAACATTATTTTGTGTATTTGGTGTAATGAAATGTGTTTATGCGGTTTAAGGTTAAAAAAACACATTATTTTCCACATACTGTACATTATTGAACATGGCGGCGGCAACAACAATACTACAGCCGGCGGCGTTATGCAAATCTTCCCACATCGAGACGTAGACGTGTGGGGGCATGTTAGAACTAGCCGTTTTAGGTAGGCATGGCTGACTCTTAACTTTTATAAAGAATATCTCTTTGGATTTGAGACTTTAGTCTTTGCAATTTTACAGATCTTCTTTATGCACCAAGAGCTTGTAACACTCCAAAGAGAAAGGAAAAATTTAAATTGCATCATATGACCCCTTTAACGCGTATCAAGTTGCATACATCGCTTAGATTGTGGCGTTTGCATTCATAAGGCGTGAAAATAACACCTGGCCCATTGTTTCGGAACCAGGCGCGTTTCCCCCCTTAGCTCGGTTCGTTTGGGCATATGTGAACACGGCAATCTCGCTCGGATCCGCGCCAAAACAATCGTCCGAGATCGCCTGAACGAGGTGGTCTCGGCTCGATTGGAAACGAACTCTGGAGCGGTTCGGTTGTAGTGAGAAAGCATCACAATGTATAATGGGTAATTACATAAGTTCTGTGAAAAGCATTAGCTTTGTTGTTTTGCTAATACTTCAAAATGAACCATGTGAATATCTGTGGGTGAGCCACGTCTTCGCCATTCAAAATCAAAGCGCACTTTTTCATTTTATAATGCCATCTTATTGCTCTTCTTCCTAGTATGTGCATTTTTAAAATGTTTTCCCAATGAATCCTGGAGTCCTGCTCAAATTTATAAATAAATTAAACGACATCTACAAAAAAACAACAACAATAAGCCTGCGAAGCTGTTGTCGTTCCATCCTGACAGATGACAGCTGTGACAGCTAAATGGAATCCCGGAAAATAAACCGTGAACCTTTGACCAATGAGAGAACAGTTTACTCGCGCGTGACTTGTATTAACAAATTTGGTCCATATAGAAACATTGCCGTGTGAAAGCGAACCGCACCAAGAATAAAAAGCAACATTGTAATAATTTTAATCCCTGTTTCGGAACAAAGCAATCGATCTACAGGTGCGAAAACACCCTAAGACAATAAAAAGTAGGGCACGTTTTAAAAACGCAAACCTTTAAAAATATAAGGATTGTGCAACTTAGGTAATGAAATTATTAAATGAAATTACATTTATTTAATTAGATTTTAAGCTGTTAAATTAAATACAATTAATTGATTTGTTTTAATTGTTTTACCCTTGTCCCAGCTCATACTTTAAATCTTAAACTATAAAAAATGTGAATTATTTGATGTTTAAAACTGGGATGACCTAAATTGTGTGAAACCCAATTAAATATTAATTTAAAGAAATGTATACACACACACACACACACACACACACACACACACACAAAAAACAAACAACAACAACAAGTAGATTTAGGATATACATAAAATGCTATATGCTAAATTAACCTTAGCAAGTCAAAGTAGTTAGCTATTTTATTCCAAAATTTTTTTAATATAATTTCCATCATTTCCACTACAGAATGTTATAAAACACATACATTTGATTTACATGTATTAACATTTACATGTATTCATGTATAATGCATGTATTCACACTTTTGGTACACAAATTAAAGTATTGAGAGTTTAAAAAAAGCTTTTTTATTTTTTTATTCCAAGTGAACGGTCTTAATAAAGCAAGGGTACTATTTAACTGTTGAATACTTTTTCCCAAACAGATCTCACACTAGACTGCCGCTTAATTAGTCCTCACCATGGCGACGGTTGTGATGGAGCAGATTGGGCGGCTGTTCATCAACGCACAGCAGCTTCGCCAAATCCCCCGTTTCCTGGAGTCAGCCTTCCCTAAACTGCCGTGTACTGTGATGGTGAGCGATGTGCCGTGGGTTTTCCGTGAGTCGCATATATTCACGGGCTACAGGTCGCCTGACCAGAACTGGCGCTACTACTTCCTCACTATGTTCCAGAGGCATAATGAGTCTGTAAATGTGTGGACACACCTTCTGGCCTCCCTCATTATCTTAGTCAAATTTCAGGAGCTGTCAGAAACCGTGGACTTCCTGCGAGACCCGCACGCCCAGCCGCTGTTCATCCTGCTCCTAGCTGCCTTCACCTACCTGGTCTGCAGCGCGCTTGCCCACCTGCTCTCGGCCAAGTCTGAGCTCTCCCACTACACCTTTTATTTTTTGGACTACGTTGGCGTAGCCGCATACCAGTATGGCAGTGCCCTGGCCCACTTCTATTACGTCATCGAACAAGAATGGCACGCTCAAGTGCGAAGTTTTTTCTTGCCAGCCGCGGCCTTCCTGGCCTGGCTGTCCTGTACGGGCTGCTGCTACGGCAAGTACGCCAGCCCAAGCTTGCCCAAATTCGTTCACAAGCTATTCCAAGTGGTTCCCTCGGGCCTGGCCTACTGTTTAGACATCAGCCCGGTGCTCCATCGCATCTATAAATGCTACAGCTCCGAACAAGGCTGTGCTGACCAGGCGGTGGTGTACCACTGCTACCAGGTCGTCTTCTTTTTAATCAGCGCCTACTTCTTCTCATACCCCCATCCTGAGCGCTGGTTCCCGGGACGTTGTGACTTCATCGGGCAGGGCCATCAGATCTTCCACGTGTTCCTTGTGCTCTGCACTCTAGTGCAGATCGAAGCCGTGCGACTGGATTATAGCGAGAGGAGACCTCTCTATGAAAGTCTCCATGGAGACTTGGCTCATGATGCAGTGGCTCTTTTTATCTTCACAGCGTGTTGCAGTGCACTCACTGCGTTCTATGTGCGCAAACGGGTGAAGGAGTATCTAGAAGAGAAGCAGGAGTAGGCAGGGACCTTGCTTGCACATGATGGAAGGATTGCACTGGTCTACAACAATTGAAGCAACTAACAATGAAGGACCTTTTTGTTATTTTTCAGCGTATCTTATATTTGTCATTAATGTTTTTTTTGTGGCCTGCCAATGCATTTTGAACCAACTGCTTTCTGTTTACCAAACTGGTGACATGCTTTAAAACCGCATCACATATGAAGAATGGCTCTAAAACAATGGATTGCCTGCTGAAAGGTGCTGATCTGTTTGACGAGTGCCATTACAACCTGTTAAACCTGGTTAACGTGAGATCTGTGAAGGGATATCAGCATTTTTGCTGACAGGTTGGTTTGCATACAGGATAGTTTAGGTTGACTGGATCATTGGAAATGTTCATATTTGCATTGTGCCTCTAAATCCAACCTCATTTTGGTGCAGTGTGCTGCTCTTAAAGGGTTAGTTCACCCAAAAATGAAAATTGGCTTGTGTTTTACTCACCCTCGAAGCATCCTAGGTGTATATGACTTTCTTCTTTCAGACGAATCCAGTCGGAGTTATATAAAAAATTGTCCTGGCTATTCCAAGCTCTATCATTGCAGTCAGCGGGTGTTGCAGTTGAACAGTCCACAAGTCGTCAAATAAAGCGCGCACATTCATAATAAAACAAGCGTCACACGGCTCTGGGGGGTGAATAAAGGCCTTCTGTAGTGAATCCATGCGTTTTTGTAAGAAAAATATCCATATTTCAAACGTAATAAACACTTTTATATCACTTCCGCCAACTGTCATACGCGGAAGCCGTGCCGGCAGATGACGTAGCACGTCGGCGTTGTGTGATTAGTGACGAACACGGAGAGAGAACAAAACAAAACGCCAGTCACGAATTAGAAGTACAAACCGAAGATTTGCAAAGAAAAATGTCGGAGGATTTCAATATAAGCCAAGACGAGACTGGATTTCCTTTGCTAAAGTAAGGAAACTTTGCTTCCTTTGCTCCTATAAACATACTCGCGAGTCTAGCATATCTCAGAGGCATGCGCGCTGCGCATACGTGCTACGTCATCCGCCAGAACGGCTTCTGCATATGACAGATAACGGAAGTGAGAGAAAAGTGTTTATTACGTTTGAAATATGGATATTTTTCTTAGAAAAAACGCATGGATTCACTACAGAAGGCCTTTATTCATCCCCCGGAGCCGTGTGAAGCACGTTTTATTATGATTGCGCGCGCATTATTTGACGACTTGTGAACTGTTCAACTGCAACACCCGCTGACTGCAATGATAGAGCTTGGAATAGCCAGGACAATTTTTAATATAACTCCGACTGGATTCGTCTGAAAGAAGAAAGTCATATACACCTAGGATGCTTCGAAGGTGAGTAAAACACAAGCCAATTTTCATTTTTGGGTGAACTAACCCTTTAAGTATGTTACTCATATGCCATTTGCACATTTAGCAGACATATATTGCATTCAATTTTTTTCCCTGGGAATTGAACCCATGACCTTGATGTTGCTAGCACCATGTGCTATGGTTTGAATTACAGGGATGCAAACAGCAAGTAAAATGTCAGTAAATAAAGTTCCCATGCCATCAGACCAGTGCAATTAGCTAAATGTGGAGCTCAGGTGGACTTAAATTCACAAGTGTTTTAAATCATGACTGAAATGTTGCAAAGGAATACCTTACTGAGAGATGACTGATTAATAATCAATTTTTTAAATGAATCAGATCAAATTCCCCACTCTGCAGTGCTTTTTAGACAACAATTTTCTGTTTTGGCTACTATTACCTCAGTAAACCAATGCAAATTAGTGTCAAATTGACCACTGACTTGCCTTACAGTGTGTCCGACCCGTCCAGTGCCACGTTGAGGTTAGTTCATGATTACTTGCGAATTGCAATCGATTGGTTTTGCACTGCCAGTGCACACTTCCCTTTTTGATGTAAAAAGTGTAGCCTGTGAAGAGGGGTGAAATGCCGGATGTTATGAAAAGGACAGTAGGCAGGATGTGATGTCACTGGATTGCAGTATAGTCAGATTGAAGGATTTCAGATGCAGCCCTGGCTGATTATTAATTTGACAAAAATGAGAACTCTGCGTGTTCTTTATGCTTCAAAGTTATTAGAAAGTTGCTCCAAGCCATCAACACTCTTTGTTTGGAAAATTTTAAAGGGAAAGTTCATTCAAAAATGAAAACCCATTATTTACTCATTTTCATGTTTTCCAAATCAGAATGACATTTTGAAGATTGCTCTTACTGTTGCCCATACTATGAAAGTCTCTGGGGTTCAAAATAACTTTTGATTCCTTCATTTAATTTGAATCAAACAATATTTTTTTATAAATAACAGCAGAATATTCATTTTTGGGTGAACTATCCCAGCCAAAGAGGCTTTTGAGAAACAATGAATTATGTCCATTATAGCTATGATGTCTCCATTTGTCATGAAGATGCTCCTTTTGTACGCAAGGGCTATAACTATGGCCTTTACCTTTACTCATACCCTGATATGAATGCCGTTGTGTGTTCTGTGCATATGTGGATTTTTCTAATAGAAGTTCAGCACTTTATTTATAAGAACAGTCTGAGCATCAAAACTAATGTGATAAATGTATATTCTAATGTGCCTGACTACATGCATGCGGCCTTGTGTGAGTATGCATACAGGTGCTTGTCGTGTGTGTGTGTGTGTGCATTTTTGAATGTTTATGTATACCTGTGTGAGATGGCTACTGATGAGAAAGGATATGAAGGTTCCTGAACCTGTCTGGCCTTTTAATGACCGTGAAATGCATCTAGCTCTTGTATCATGAATTGTGTAGCTCCCCTTGTCTTAGCCCTTGTTCATAAACCAACACATATCCATCAGATTGAAGGTGGAAGGATGACTTATTTTCCCATTGAAGTGATTCATATTCCCTTGAGATGAATATTGTGTCACTAGGCTATTGCTGCATTAACCAGGAAAGCGTCTGTGCGTTGTAGCATAAAAGCTGGTTTATGATCCAGTCCCAGAAAAAACTAATTGTTGATGTGGTATGAGCCGTTTGAGAAGTAGCAAATAAGCGAAGTGGATAAGCGGTGACCAGCATTTATTTTTTCAACCAGGAACACATGGAGAAGAAAAAGGGGCTGTTCACGCAGAACGCATTTTTGCGTTTCAAAACGCAAGACGCTTGGTAATGGAATGGAAAAAAAAACTGCAAGGACTAGAAATACTTTTTTTTTTAAGCTTAACTTTAGCACTGCATTTTAAAAATGCTGTGTTGTGTGAAATGCTTCAAAAGACTAAAGTAAAACGGTCAAAGATGCCCATTTATCACGTTTATAAAGAAAAGCAATACAGTGGAATACAGAATGCATTTTGTCCGTTCAAAATCATGAGACACCGGGCAGTGAAATGGAAAAAAGAGCAAGGCCTAGAGACTTTTAAGTTGCACTTAACATGTGCATGTGGCGCTCATGTCTAGCGCATGTTTACATAGAACAATAACGGAAAAGTAGCGCAGTGGAATGCGAAAACGCATTCTGTACAAGCATGTTTTTTAGGTTTGGAAATGATGCAGGGCAGTGGAATAAAAAAAAAGTAAGGTCTAGAGTGGCATTTTTTTTTCAAAAGTTAACCTAAACTTTAGCACTGCTTATTTAGAATGTTGTATTATGCGCAAGATGCTGCAAAAGACGCAAGATGTAGCGTGTATTTAGCGTGGAATGTAAAAATGTGTTCTATGTGAATGGCCCTCCAGTTTTATCAGCACCAGCAGACAACAATGATGTCACAGACTGATGATGTCATCAAGGACTAGAACTGATGAAGTGATTGAAATGTTGTCAGTTGACTCCTTATGATGATTTACAAGGCAAATATATCAGAAAATGATCGCATAGTGGGTGCTTTATTTAATGAAAGACCATATTGATTACAATTATTTTATAATATTAATTACATACTGTATATATTAAACGTAAACTATTAACAGAATATGTTGTTTTTACTGCTGTACCACAGTTTAAGAATTGAACAGACCATTTGAAATCACATAGTAGATAGTGAACAGGGGGCTGCCAAGAGCTGATGTCACTGAGAAAGAAAACAGATGAGGTCATCTCCTGGCAGTACTGGGATTTGACCTAAAGCCTCAATTCCAGTAATGCTCAAGTGGAATTTTAAGGAACTCTGTAAATGATTTCTGCTAAACTGTAAAGTGTCTCCTTCTCAGATTCTGTACTAATCTACTCACCTCGGAGACACTTACAGAATCTTTTCTATTTTAAACATGATGTTTAGAGTTTGTTTTAACAATTGTGTTTCTTTTTGTATTGCACTTAAAGAGGAAGGACTGCTCAGAAAGTTACTGGAGAACCTCTTGATTTTTTTTTTTTTTGACTGTACTCAACCACCAACCCTTGCACGGAGCTGAACTAACACTCATGTTCTGCTGCAGTGCAGAACAGGAACAATAAAGACTGGTGATAACCTAAACTATACCGTTGTGTGTGGAAATGACTGTGTTGATGTACTATGGTATTTAAGTGAATAAACAACTGTAAGTCCCACCTTCCACTTCACGTCATTGTGTTTCCTGTCTAGACAGAAAAGGCAAAACAAAGTATAGAGCAGCAGGGGCGTAGATTATGCGGTGGACGTGTCCCCCCCACTTTTAATATCACGTAAATTCGTCCCCCGCACTTTTTCGGGCAAGTGTGTTCGCATAGAGGTTTTCAAGAGCCGGTGTGAATAAATATAGATTTAAATTCAAAGAGACAGGATAGTCTGTGCATGACACTGAAGACTGGAGAAATGATGCTGAAAATTCAGCTTTTGATCACAGCAATCATTTTAAAATATATTCAAATAGAAAGCAGTTATTTTAAATAGTAAAAATATTTCACAACATTACTGCTTTTGCTGTACTTTGGATCAAATAAATGCAGGCTTGGTGAGCAGAAGAGACTTCTTTATAAAACATTAAAAATCTTACTGTTCAAAAACTGTTGACTGGTAGGTTATATAGATTAATTTTTTTATATATAACATTTCTGTCCCCTTCACTTCTGAAATGATGGCTACGCCCTTGGTATAGAGTAACAAAACATCAGTTTATGCATGCACACACTAACAAGTGAGTAACAATCTGTTATTGTGAACAATAAAGCTATTGTAATCCATTCAATGCACCACTACAGCAACTGTCACAGCGTCAAATGAAGTGATAAAACAACATGTCAGATCATTTCAAAGGCTAGTTCACCCAAAAATGAAAATTCTCTCATCATTCACTTGGAACGACATGACAGTGTGTAAACAAACGCTGACAGAATTTTATCATGTTTTGTGTCTGCATATGAATTTCCAGTGAATCTAGCAAACTATAGTCTGTCTAATAGAAGCTTATTCCATAATGTATGGATGCAATAAATCCGTACCCTTTAGGACGGCATATATGCCAGTTACGATATTTTATCTAATTTTCTAATTGATAGATGTCTCTCTACAATGCTGAGCCTATTAATATTGTTTGTTTTATTATACTTCTAACTGTAAAGAAGTTTGGCAGCATAATTTAACAAGTTTCCACAACACAATTGACTTCGCCTAAGGGCCTTTTTTTCTACAAATAACTATATTCCAGAAAATATATAGTTCACTGAAGTATTTATTTATTATTAATTTATTTATTTAGGTCTATTTAATTAAAAGCTTGTACAGTGCTATGACAGTTTGAAACTTCGCAGTTAAGTAGTTTACCAGTCAATGGCTTCCATATGGTTTCATTTTTGAAAAATAACAGATTAGAAATGAAAAATGTTTAGGAATTTAAAGGTGACATGTTAACAATACGCCTAACAAGATAAGATTTCATTTACTCAAGACCATAATGAGATAAATTCTCAGGTAGTTAATTATTATATATTTGATTTATAATTTCAAACTGTTAAGGCCGTAATTTGAATTGTTGAACATTTATATTATAAAGTACGCAAAAGATCCAATACTGGGTAGCATCATCATCATCTGTGATAATGGGCAATGTTCAATTTTAAATCAGTAATGTTTTGAACTGTATTCCATCATTTCCCAATAAAAGTGTGCTGGAAATAATAGCTCTTTAATTTCTAGGCTAGCTAAGAAAAAAAACAAAAACAATAAAAGAAGTTTAGTATGAGGATTTTGTGACATCTTGAGTCATATATGATACTCATCTGTTAAATGGTTCAACATCATAATCTCATTCGTCATCAAACCTTCTCATCATCATCATTGTCATCATCTTAATGGCGCTCTGCACTTTGTTAATTAGCAACAGAACTCTGTAAAAGCACATACATCTGCCACAAGATGGCAGTGTGGTCAAAGACAACAATGAACAACAGTGTTTTTGTAAGCTGAATGATGTAGCACAATCCTTTTAAGCCATTTATCATCACAACACACTTATGTAAAACAGCATTTCTATACTTCAAAACATTCATTGTGTTACCTACAAACTGAGGTTCTCACCTGCTTCTGCCAATTTTAACGTGCACATATTCTAGAGTGGATTGTTATTCTCTTTCTTGTGGAAATGTTGGCTATGAGTCACATCTTAACATCAGACCTCTCTAGAAAAGTGCATGCCTTTGACACGCAGCATTCAAGGCTCTGATCACATTCATCTGGGCTCCAAGGTCCACAGCAAGTCTGAGGGCTATTGACAGCATGTCACATGAATCGAGGGCTCTATCTCACACTTTATATCTTTCTTAGATTTAATATATGCTCTATAAAGAACGCTTTGTTCCTTTCCACTCGGTTTCTGTTCGGGTTCTCTCGCCCCCTCTTTCTTTCACCCAATCCTGAAGACAAAGGCATGCTTGTCTATCCAGTGCTTAATATTCTGAAATGCTGATTCTTAGCTGTCACTTTGCCTTCAGCACTGCAAAACATAATAAAATAATAAAACAAATTGATCAGAAATCTCTCTGTGATGCTATAATCTGGAAATCTGTCTGAAACAGAATTGTGTCATTTCATTTTAACTTGTCATTCTTGCATCAGAATTGTGGTGGACAGGAAAAGCTTTCATCTTCAAGGCTCAGAAAAGTATCTTTCGCAACCGTGACCAGTTCAGTATAGTATAAACTGATTCTGGGCTCCTTTATCATCTTATACATCCAATCTCTGTAGATTAACTTCCCGACGGGTTACACAGGGGTTTGAGTAATGTGAGGTAGGAAAGCTCTGATGACCGAGGGATTGTGGGAGTGATGTTCAGAGGTCAGTTGGAGTGGGCTGACTCATGTTGACGAGGAGTTGGCTTTTCTGCACTGTAAAAATACTGTGCAACCCGCTAAAATGGAAAACCTATGTTTTTAAGTGGTGCCAAAGCTACAACCTGTACTGATATGGTTAGTACACTTCTTAAATCACTTTCAATTTAACTACTGATTAAGAAAATAAAGCTAAAACTCTGAAAACTTGTAAAATCACATAGAAATGACAAATAATTTTGTCTAATTAAATGATTAGAAACAAATCAATTCATAATGTCATGTTTTATATATAT
The DNA here is from genome assembly GCF_001515625.1 of Sinocyclocheilus rhinocerous. Classification (NCBI taxonomy): domain Eukaryota; kingdom Metazoa; phylum Chordata; class Actinopteri; order Cypriniformes; family Cyprinidae; genus Sinocyclocheilus; species Sinocyclocheilus rhinocerous. The sequence goes on from NW_015666572.1 coordinate 247,051, forward strand.
ATAGTATATATACAGTATATATATATATATATATATATATAT
>NW_015666572.1:247104-247263 GCF_001515625.1 Sinocyclocheilus rhinocerous
GGCTGGTTTATGGTGAAATTATGTTCTTTCCACTTCCGGATTATGGCCTCAACAGTGCTCACTGGGACATTCAGAAGTATAGAAATCCTTCCGTAACCAGTGCCATCAGTATGTTTTGCAACAATAAGGTTGCGAAGGTCTTGAGAAAGCTCTTTGCTT
>NW_015666572.1:247355-247608 GCF_001515625.1 Sinocyclocheilus rhinocerous
CTTCAGCAATAGAGCCTTGCGTGGTGAGCGTGCATACAGGCAACGGTAGTTGAGTGCATTACTTATTGTACTTACTATTTTCTGTGAAACAATTGTACATGCTAATTCCAGGTCTTTCTGAAGCTCTCCACAAGTGTTCCTTGGCTCTTGGACAACTCTTCTGATAATTCTTTTCACTCCTCTGTCAGAAATCTTGCGAGGAGCACCTGGTCGTGGCTGGCTTATGGTGAAATGATGTTCTTTCCACTTCCAG
>NW_015666572.1:247960-266569 GCF_001515625.1 Sinocyclocheilus rhinocerous
AATCCTTCCGTAACCAGTGCCATCAGTATGTTTTGCAACAATAAGGTTGCGAAGGTCTTGAGAAAGCTCTTTGCTTTTACCCATCATGAAATGTTTCTTGTGTGACACGTTGGTCATGAGACACCTTTTTTTAGGCCATCAGTTGAGACTGAACCAGCTAATATTATTTTCCACTGACAAGGGGCAGGATTGCTTTCTAATTAATGATAGATTTCAGCTGATGTCTTGGCTTTCCATGCCTTTTTGCACCTCCCTTTCTTCATGTGTTCAGTACTTTTTCCCTGTGTCATTCTACTTTATTACACTATGGATTACTTGGATTGTTACCGACATCTGGTGACAATTTCATGTCAACAGCACCTTTAGAAATATATTTATTAAGAGTGAGGTGATGTGTTCAATACTTATTTTACCCGCTGTATATATATATATATATATATATATATATGTATATGTGTGTGCATGTGTGTGTGTTTGAATGTTACATTTCACATATTTACTTTTTCATTTTTGAATTATTTTGTGTTTGAAAATAGCACATTTAGCTGCAACTACAAAGTCTCTAATAGGCTGTTTAATATCAGGTTTCTTTGTGAACACTTACCCCATATATGCATGACATGCACTAGTATTATTTACTTTTACATACTATTAAAAGTAGTATTATTCATATTTGTTTACATTTTCATTTTATTTTAGTTTGTTTTAGTAATTTTATTACATGCTTTTGTCTTTTTTTCTTTTCTTTTTTTTTCTTAAATATTTCTGTTTAGTATCATTTGTATTTAAGTTTTAGTTTAGTAATTTTAGTGCTTCAACAAACTTATTTATTTTGTTTTATTTTATAATGAATGATTTTTAATAGATTTAGCTTTAGTTTTAGTGGACAATAATAACATGCACCGCTATTAATGCATGTTCAATGTTATTTTTTAAAATAATTTTATTATTATTCATTTTTTAATTACATGGAAAAAATAAAACAGTGAATATGTTTAATAACTTTTTTGTAGCCAAGTATTTAAGGTATGTGTCAATGCAGAAACTAACTTTCTAAATTACCCCACGCTGGGAAATAATCACTAAAGTAAAAAGTATATTAATTAGATTAAACAGTTTAAATCCTTAATATAAAATATAAAAAAAAAAAAAGATGAATAATAAATTCAGACATTGATGTGTAGACAGCACTGAACTCATAAACACATACACAATCACACACACACACACAAACACACACACACATGTCTGGTCAGCTATCCTTGTGGGGACTCTCCATAGGCGTAATGGTTTTTCTACTGTACAGACCATATATTCTATTGCCCTACACCAACCCTACCCCTAAACCTACCCCTCACAGGAAACTTTCTGCATTTTTAGATTTTCAAAAAACTTCATTCTGTATGATTTATAAGCTTTTGTACCCGTGGGGACCACAATTTAGGTCCCCACCGTGACACGAGTCCCCATGAGTCTGTGTGTAGTCAGGTTTAAATCCCCACCAGGATATATAAACCAGTACACACATACACACACACACACACACACTGTAGTCAGACTTTTCAATCACAGAAAAAGAGTCTAAATGGCTACATAAACAGACTCCCTGTAGAGGTAATGAAAAGGTAAAAAGGTAAGAGCAATTACACCTTTGTCATGTTCTCCTACACAGATTAGCCAATTGGACCAGTGGTGCTGACAAACATTAGACTGGTATCCATGGTAACGCCATTGTGTGTTTGTTCATGTGTCATCACTTCCTTTTTCCTCACATAGAAGCCGTACGTAATGCCATATGAGAGCCATATAGGAGTGAGAGTGTATTCACAGAAGAGCCATATTTTCCAGCAAATCCATCCGAGGAAATCACTGAAACTTAAAGTGTAAATTAGCTCCTGTCGTATATCTGTGCACTGATGAATTCTCTCTGTTTTAGTATATGGTTAGAGGGCTCTAAATCATACAGGCGAGATGGGCATAATCACCTTGCCAGCTGCTTCCTGTCTTCTAACTATCAATTCCCTCTCTTGTCTCCATCAATTTTCCTCTCGAAATGTCCTCTTAGTTCACTACCTCTGTCCGAGGAGCCTTGGCTATCTTCATTCACAGCTCCCTTTCTAAATGTTCCATTTGGCCCGTCAGACAATGATTTGGATCAAGGTTGGCGAGGTAATATCAAGAGGCTTGCATCTCCTATCGTGTGGCGTAATTAAAGATCGCTCTAGCTCTTTCTTCAGAGTTATTAAATCGCAGGACCCTTCACCGTGACAGCCACCTCTCCTCTTGCTTTTCTGCCACGTGCCTGCCTCTCGCCTTAGATTAGGCCTCTTCCTCCCTTTGTCGTTGCTGCGTTTCCATCGTGTCCCACCTTTTCATTTTCTCGCTGAGAAAAGCACAAAAGCAGAAATCAATATATTCTTCAGAGCTAATCCGCTCAAGCATAGAAGAAATAAGAAACCTGAAGAGACTCAACGTATGTTGAGGAATGCAGCTCACACACGTCGTGAGAGGCCCTCTGGCTCAACATGATACAAACTTGCGCTTCTTAACACTTCAATGTGCCTGAGGCTAGTGCTTAATCCACAGGGCATACGGCTGTAATGATAAACTGGCAGAGGTTTAGGAGGTCTTAAAAGTTTTAGAGACCACCAGACTTGAGATATAAATGAACTGACTTACATTACTAAGGCACTGAAAGGCTTAATATAATGGGACTCATTCAAGAACCGTAAAGCAGAAATTAAGCAGAGGTGATTCAACAATAGCACTGCACCTACATTAGGATAAAGAACTAGCTAATGTTTAGGGTCAGTAAGGTTTTTTTTGTTTTTGCAAGAAATTAATACTTGATTAAACTTATCAAAAATGACAGTAAAGACATGTAGAATGCTAGAAAAAATCATGGTTTCCACAAAATATTAATCAGCACAACTGTTTTTAACATTGATAACAAAAGGAAAGTTTCTTAGAAAATCAGCATATTAGAATGATCTCTTAAGAATCATGTGACACTAAAAACTGCGGTAATGACTGCTGAAAATACACCTTTGGCATCACAGAAATAAATTAAACTTATATAGACTACATTGAAAATATATTATAATAAAAAATAAAAAACTGTTTAAAAAAATAATAAAAGTTGTTGTAAATTGTAATAATATTTCACAATACTACGGTTTTACTGTATTTTTGAACAAATAAATGCAGCCTTGGTGAGAAGAGACTTCTTTCAAAAATAGAAAAAAATCCAACCTTGTCTTATAAGATGATGATTTTGTATGAATTTATGGTATGTGATTTGTACAGAAACGCACTATTTTTAGAAGAAAAAAAAAATTGGAAAAAGATAAGCATGAAGGTCCAATCTGAAACTCATGCAGAAACATTCAAATCAGATACAAATTCAAATTCATAAAAATTAGCCACCAATTCGCCAAAACATAAAATAGTTATGAATTGCCATTAGAGTGTATTGACAAAACCATAATATAATACATTCTATACGAATATAATACATTCTATATATTTTATAGAATAAAATAAATGTGTAATATATATCTTTTTAGAGGTATAACATATATTAATCATGTGCATAATTACTCTGGGATAGGTTCAACATAAAAATGCTGTCAGTCACTTAGTCTTGGCATATATACAATAAAAAGTGATCATTAAATTTGAATGTTGTGAATAACCTTTATATGAAGATATTTGAGTGTGTAATTACTAACAGTAGGCACTCATTTAGAATAATTTGAACTCAAGTGTGAGAACCTATTTTGTTATTTTGTGGCCATTCGCATGTAATTTGTAAGCAATTATTTGTGATTGAGACCTAATGACTGTAGACCACAAGGAAGTGCCAGCATTATCCACTCGTATAAAATGAATCACTAAAAAAGGTGAAGAAAATGTGTGAACGCTAAAGACTTGGGGGAATCATGTAATGCAGTTTTCAACCATTTAACAGTTGGTGGAGATTTAGGATCCATGGCAGAATCAATGCCGAGAGGATAAAGTGCTTTCGTTGTCCACACAGCCTGAAGATCAGTGTAAACATTACGGGCATTTAGCCGTCTAATGATTGTGCGAGGGGGTGTATTTTAGCTCAGCGCTGAGAGGTGCTCCATCTTGCTTGACTTAAATGACATGGATGGCCTCATTAAGACGAAGTAATGGCTTCATGGCAGAGGGCATGTGCTGAGATGTTATTCTTTCCAATTATCGCTTTCAGTAACAGAAGATTTTAAAATGAACATTCCTGTCTCTGAAAACAGGTTAGATCCAGGATTGCCCTCACCGTTTCATTTCTGGAGGTAATCAAAAGGCAGACTGCCTTTGTGTAGCGGGGAGCGGATATGATCAATATCAGAATATGAGGTCACTTGTCTCCAGTGGACTAATGATGCATTCAGCAGCTACTCCATCCTCTGCTGTACGCTTTACATCACACGGCCCATATGTTACACATTTCACATGCTATTTTAATAAACAACAAAACAAATTATAACAATGTACCATGCTTTACAAAATAAGTTCATATTATCACAAAACATTGTGGGCTACACTTTAACATGAACTCTAACTGTGGAATATAATGCAAGGAAAAATATTTTTTGACCTTCTGAACTATAAAAAAGCCTGCATGCAGGCAATTTTGTTAAACCTAGGTTGAATTTCACATAAGGTTTCATTCTGAAGTGCCTTGTGGACCAAATAATAGCAGTATCTTACAGAATGTCAGACATGAAATTAAATGAAGAAATACATATAAAAATAAAACAATACACTTAAAAATAAAAATAAAAAATAAAAATAAAACAATACAGTCTTGCTATCTGAAGGACTAATGAAATGTGATAAAAACTGAGATTTATTAAGCTGTTATTATACATTAATCATTCCGAAATGTTGGAATAATTATGTTTTTTTAATAATTAAGTCTCTTATGCTCACCAAGGCTGTATTTGTTTGTTAAAACGAATATTATATCAACATGTTAGAATGATTTCTGAAGGATCATGTGACACTGAAGAGCAGAGTAATGGCTGCTGAAACTTCAGCTATACATAACATGTTAAAGTATATTACAAAAGAAATCATAATTATTTTAAATGACAAAAATAATTTTTTTTTAATGATAATACTATTCAAAAATATTACAGTTTTTACTGCGTTTTTGATCAAATACATACTGCCTTGGAGAGCATAAGAGAATACTACAGTACAAATATTAATTATTCCAAACTTTTGACAGGTAGTTGAAATGACTTGCACAGCCAGTTAAAATTATACTTAAAAAAAAAAAAAAAAAATCAATAGTATATCATATTTATTGGTGGTTTAATATAATTCGTATATAGGCTATACTAAATCACAAAAATACTAAAACTTAAATATGTTACTTATTTGTGCCAATTATTGACATTTCAACTTTAGGTAATCATTGGTCATTATCTAAGCCAAAATTCTGCATAGACATTGGATCATTACAAAGGCATTTGTATAAAGTGATGACGAACAAAAAAGCAGGTCCAATATTTCTCAGCCAAAGTTTTGAGACAATGAGATTAATGGGGTGATAGGTGGTACATATCCATTTACTAATCAAATATTCTAAACCTCAAGAGAGCCCTGTGGAGGGGTGCAATCATCAATTATCATCAGATTCAAAGAAACTACGAATTCCAACTCCCACCTCTGCCCACCCCAAAGCAACACGAGAACTCAAGATTAATTAAAACACTTAGAAAGTAGGACACCGACCCACTGAAGATATATTTACCAATTTTGCGAACAACATTAAAATACATTGGAATACATTTTTAGGCTAAACCTAAATGAAACCAATAGATTGGCTAGAAGGATTGCAGGAGGATTTAGAGAATTACCATACTAAACAGAACCTCGGGCAGAATTTGCTCTCGGGTCACTTTTATTTATGCATGGCCTTGTGTAATCACCCATTTCTGAGGTAAGTTCATGGAAGAAGTGCTCTGAGGTAAGCTGACAGGAACTGATATCTGTTTTTACGGCCCGCGGCTCATTGCAGGCTGTTTCATGTGTGTTTACATGGCACACGTATCGACTAGATCCCATTCATTTTGACGAGATGGCACAGATTGCAAAAAGGCACTTGAAACTGCTCAAAATTATGCCTACATAAAACAGCAAATAAGCACTGGGAAAAATCAGAGTAAACAGACCCATGAAAGGACCTGTTCACAGCACAGACCGCACTTATGTCTTTTTTGGTTTGAGCTCTTCAGCACCTCTGCTTGTTTGGCTATTCCACCAGCCCAGCTAATCAGCCATTCTGCCTCCTGATCAGGCCAATTCATCATGGGAAAGATGAGAGCCGGCTTGGAAAAGGTTGAGAAGGAGGTGAGACACGTACAAATCTATGTGAAGGTCACCGACATGCCAAACATCTAAACAGAAAGAGGAAAATGAATTAGCTATGTCTTGCTGCCACAAAATCTTTTCCTGTGAAAATAATCAAATGCAAATTTAAAACAACAGCAACAAGTGAAAACAGTTTCTGTTTTCCCAATCCACTTCAGACTGATCTTTGAGAATATTTTTTACACAAAACATTTATTGTGGTTGCTAGCTCTTCTAATTTGATTGGCTGAGTGCCGTTCCTACTGATATTTAAGATTCAAAATCACAGCTTACATTCTAGTACAACAGCACTCTTGCTCCTGTAATATTTCTTAATTGACCTTAAAGGCTTGTCTTTATGATTCTTGAAGGTCTAATTTTGTTGAGATGTTTTTAATGGAGTTTTGTTTAGCTAGTCATCAAAAGCACATTAAACGTCAGGCAGAGTTCAATTGTTTGGATTTCTTGTGATTCAAAGACTTTTCACTCATCCGAAATGCTTCACCAACTGCGAATTCAATAAATGCTTGTGCCACTTTTGTACACAGTATATATCAGTACAAAAACCTGCATCTTACTCACTAAATACTAACTTCTAACTGGGCATCTAGACAATGCAGACAGCATGTGCAAATAAACAGCACCCACAAATCATTTTAAGTTAATAATATATTAATGTGCTGAATGTACGTATGTCACATGTTAGACTACAGGTTTAACTGTCTTGGCTGTGGAAAATACTGTTGGCTGCACAGATTTTGCAACACTGCAAAGCGCTGACATGAAAAATGACATGGCCTATAATGTATCTCACTGTCTGTCAAAACACATACACATATGCAGGTACAAACAGTAGTCTATGATATTGACAGTGACAGAATCAATGCAAATACCTTGCTTGTAAGCAAACACACCTCTTGTAAGAAAAAATACACACATGCACACACAATGTTCAGACGCAGTCGCAGACTGTGGCATTATAGAGTATCAGACCCTCAACAGGCAAAATTCATAAAACTCTCATAAAACATTTATTGAAACATTCAGAAAACAGCTATTCATATCTGACTGTCCCTGGCTATAAATGGCATAAAAATGCACTCTACTTATTTACACCAGCTCCATCCTAGAAGTACATATACATATTAAAAACAGTCAACAAATTATAAGGCGAAAACCAAAGTGTAACCTAACTAATTGTATCATAACTAATTGTATCATAGCTAATAAACTGTAGTGTTAATTACAATAGCAGCTACATTTTGACTTTGTCTGAAGATGCCACTGTTATAGATGGATACCAGAGAGCAACTCTATCGCATTTATATTTCACTCGTCTCATATGATTGCTCAAACTTAATAGTCAGGGCTCCAGATTGTGACATGGCTACAAAAAGTAAAAAATTGTGACAATAACATCTATATGCAGCACCTATATGCAGTTTCCTGCATACAACAAACAAACAGATCTTTAATTCACAAAAAATGACTTATCAACATTTTATATATATATATATATATATATATATATATATGTATATAAAAAGAAGTCAGTCAAAAACATTCAAAAAAGTCCTGAACTTGCTCATGATGGTGATTTCAGTCAGACCCATTTAGTGAGTGAATCATTCAGATCAGTTACTGAGTTCACAACTTACTCACTCACTGTCCCTGGAGTAATTTTTCGGTTTTGTCCTATTCAAAATTAATTGGGGACCGATACTGTAATATAAGGCTATACTTTTGACACTGTATAATTACATATATATTCGCAACAGAGTTCTAAATATATTTCATGGCATTTTATAATAAATTAATGATATTTTATATAAAAATAACTTGTATAAGGACCAATAGTAAGATAGAATAGATTGCAAGGAAAACTTAGTTTGGGTGATATCTTGGAATTACAATCAACATAACATTTTATGCACTCAATGAACTTCTCAACAATCTTTATACAGAAATTCTGTAATTTTCCAACTAAAAAGTCATTTGGCTCCCAAATGGCTCCCTCATTAATCTAAAAGTCTAAGATCTTTACAGAATCTCCATAAAAACACACACCTACTAGTGAGAGGTTTTCTGGTTACACTCTACTTCCAACTTTCCTTAAGCACCTAAACAACAATGGAGACATAAATTAACAACAGGAATTTACATTATAATTTACACACCTTATCTGCACTCAGTCCCCAAGAAAATTACACCCTCAACAGCAGGAGAGAGTTTCCTTAAACTCTCTAATCTTCATTATGGTCTACTCTGAAGCAATGAGACCATTTTCATACGATAACAAACCTGAATGAGGAAATCACAAATGTGTTTTCCTGCAGCCCTCACTCAGTGGGGTCTGAAACTAAATGAAGGTATGTTAATTTGCTGGATGTGAGCTTGTTTCCTGTGAATTCAAAGCCTTACAGCCTTTCAAGTGATTCAATTTTGTAGCTTGTGAAGTGGACTGTTATGATAGTCAGAAAGTACTGTAAATCAGGTTAATGACTCTGAAAAACGGTAACAATAGTGGTTTCATACAGAGTAAAATGCGCTCTCATCAACGACCCTCTTCAGAGTACTACATTCTCCCATTACCTGATGTTATCACAAAAGGAAAGGGGAGGGAATAAAAAAAAAGAAGGAATCGTTTGTAATCTCTGGGAAACAAAGCACATAATGTGCTGAATGTATCTTGACAAAATCTAAATGAAAGTGTCTGTGAGAAAACAAGGAAATTGAGGGGTCTAGCTGCTGAAGTTTGAAATCAGCTTGGTGGATTGACAGAGGGATAGATAGATTGAGCCAGAGCTGACACCTTCACAACAGAGTACAAATCAAGAGAAGCAGGACTCACAGATATTGATAACAATTGAGTTAAATGCAGATAACATGGCTAAATGCGGATTTTGAAAGTCACATTCCCCTGTTTCTATTCGCTTACCTATATAAATGTCAATATGCCAAATGGCAAAATATTTCTAAAATGGCAACCAAATTTCTGTTATTGTAATAGGGTCACCAGCGAGCGAACCCTGCTCTTTTAAAGATGGCATGCCCTGAATCTGACATATAATAAAAATATGAAGTTACAGAAATTGCATATTAGAACAGCAGAACAATGCTTCTATTTCCAACATGACATGTTATTTCTATGCTTTCCAAATCAATAGCTGTAAAGTCAACATTAATTGCCGCAATGTGACATATTTTTGATTGAAATTAAATAATCATGCGGACATTTTGAAAAGTGGATGTGCCATGTAGTACCAGTATTATAGAGCTGGATTAAAATTTAATACTGTAGGTTTATTCTCTATTGATAGATATTGGTTAATATTATCCAAACGCATGCATTGCAAGTGATGTAAGTGAAAACAGAAAGTAGTTTGAGAGAAAGAACAAGTTTGGTTCCACCTGACAAGCTGACCGGGACCCACCTTTTCAGGAGTCCAAATGAACTCTAGTGTGGTTTATGATACATGATCGCAACACGGACCAAAGACATCTAAACGAACCAAAAACAGGACGTGATGTCACAAGATGCACTCTAAAAAGGACAAAATGCTGAAGAGTATTTACAGCGTATTTGCTCAATACAGATTGGTACAGGCATCTGAACCATTGTCTCCATGTGTGAATCAGTCAGAGGAATTCCTACTGCTGTTTTGACACCTTTTAACACAACTATTAGTGAGCTATAAACTGGCAAAAATACCATATGTATAGATGTACACACATCTAGCGCATTTAACCCAGCACACAGCATTGTTTTGGGTGTTCAGTTAGTTTGCAAAATATACCTCATAAAAGCTGTCCAATGGCCATGTCCTTATGCTTTTTTATCTGTATCTTTAGGTTCAGTGTTAAAAATTACAGTGTGAACACTAAGCAAACCAGAACACATCAGTTTCTTTTTTTTGGCCGAGACTAGAACCATGACAACTGAATTACTTCCAGTGTAAACACACCCTTAGTGCATTCGGATTGGTTTGGTTAACAACTTGTTTTTTTTCTTTGTATAAATGTACACTCATGAATTCTATACAAAAGAGGAACATGCATTAACAAAAATAAAAAATGGTCAAATTTGATGTCGTTGATTGTATGCATCTTTCTTTAAAGTGCCTCTGGCATTTTACGCAATAACATTTTCCCAGGCAATACCATAAAAGTGCCTTAATGCCAATAAGATATCTCCACTCTTTATGTGGGCTTAAAGCCAGAAAAAGACACTCTATCTTCAACATTCTACGATTTCTGTCTCTCAAGGGCCCTCTAAATTGCAATTAGGCTGCTTTTCCCATACGCTTTTCCACACTAAAAGCCAATTTCTATTCTTTCTTTTTAGATGAAAGTGTTGAACGCAGACAACCTACTGTATTAGAAAGCTCCGCCTGCTGGCGTGATTCGCTTTCAGTTCACTCAAGCCTAAATAAACTCATTAAAAGGGGTTGCCGAACATGCTAGAGGGAATATTTGTAGTATTAATCAGTGTCGTGTTGAAGTAGACTTGATGGCTTGCTACTACACACTCCTCCCATGCTGCTTAAAGGGCCTCGGCTTTGTGTTAGTATTTCTCGGGTCCAGGGAGCCCGGCTGTAAATATTTACTAAGAAGACTGGCAGAGGGCGATAAGGAGTTTGGGCCTATTGATGATAACACTGAGGAATTTGAGAGAGTATTTAATGAAATGCCATGTGTATCTGCAGCCATGAAAGTTACAGAATGTAAAGGAACCATTTGTTATGTCTTTTACACTCTGTGGTGACATGCCAACAAATTTGTACCAGTACCTGTAACTTATATACTATTAAAGTATTTGAATTAGCTTTTATCTTTGAATTTTCAGTTTTAGTAATTTTGTGAAACGTATTTTTTTTAGATATATTTCTAGCTTTAATTAATCGTTTTTTTATTTTATTATTTTAGTTTGAGTTTTTTTAAAGTTTCTCATCTAATATTTATATTTCATTATATTTTAGCCCTATTTCAATTACAGAAACACAGATTTAATAGTTTTAGTTAGCAATAACAGCACTGCATTACATATACATAAGTTAATAATAAAATATTACAGTGGTAGCCAAAATTATTAGAACACTAGTATTTTCACCAGCTATAGTCAGTTATATCTATCTTTTGCTGTAGTGTGTCAGTAGGAAATATCAGTTTACATGTCCAAACATTCATTTTGCCATTAATTGTAATAATCCAGTGAGATTTTTGTTTGCACAAGGAGTCTGACAACAGCCAGTGCTCCACACAGAGATCTGATCTCATCATCATCCAGTCTGTCTGGAATGACATGATGAAACCGAACAAACTGAGACAGAATAAATCCAGAAGATCTGTGGCAACGTCTCCAAGATGCTTCAGACCTACCTGCAAAGCTACCTGAAAAACTATGCGCAAGTGCACCTAGGGCAAAAGCTGCTTTAAACTCAAAGGATGGTCACACCAAATGTTGATTTAATTTAGTTAATAGAAGTTAATTGATAAAGAAAATCTATTTATGACATTATTTTTGACGGCATCCTCATTTTACAGCATTTTTACACAAGTGCCTAAAACTGTACTGTACCTTTGCAGGTAGGTTTCTTGAAGCATCTTGGAGACACTGTCACAGTTCTTCTGGATTTAGTCTGTCTCGGTTTGTTCTGTTTCTTCATGTCATTCCAGACAGACTGGATGATGATGAGATCAGATCTCTGTGTGGAGCACTGGCTGTTGTCAAACTCTTTGTGCAAACAAAAATCTCACTGGATTATTACACAGTTTTGGCAACCACTGTATATATAGTTGTTGCTTACAAAAATATATTTGAACTTCAAGTTAGAATAGACCTGCTCAGCTACTTCTGAATGGCCATTAATGGAGAAAAATGATAATTTCAGCCAGATGGTATAGTTCCAAAAGTTATTGCGTCATGCTAACCAGCCCATCTTTGACCTCTTGGTTCCAGTAGCATGTTAAATATACTACAAGGACAGCTACATCTTACAATCTTGTGTAAACACAAATTATTGTCTAATCACCCTTATTTTATCTCAGTAATTAAGAGATGCTTTCCAACAGCGTCCTTGCCGTGATGCTGCTGAGAACATGAGAAGAGCATTCCCACCAGTAAAGACTTCTGCTCTGTGACCTAACTTCTCACTCTCTGTCCGTGTTCTGAGGAAAACCGGAGGAACAGCTTGTCTCTCTTCACCCCCTGACGTGCACCTTCTTACCTTGTCCTCCCGTGGCAGTTTCTCAGCCTTGCAAATTAGACATATGGAATGGGGGAAGGCTTGCCAAGAAAGATGCACTAGCAGAGACTGGTGGGTCTTGAGGCTCCTGACAGACATTGCCAGAGAAATGGGGCCTTCTCTGCCTCTCTGGCAGATGGCTGGAGGAAGTGGAACAGGCGTGAGAGAGATAGAGGAAAAGCTTGAAAAGACAGATCCAACCAAAGCCAGGTGTTAGAGACGAACCTCCTTACAAACTCTTGATCTAAAGCCTCAAAAGCAGAGATTAAACAAACATTTCTGCTTAAGATCAAATATTAAACGCTTGCCCTCAGTAAGTGTTACACATTAATAAATAAATAGTGCTTTTAGAAAAATGTTTAGAAACATTTGCACTCACACAAGATGAAGACGTATTTGTAGCTTAATAACAGCTGTTTTATTTTACATAGAGCTTGTTGCCTCATGGGGGTGGTCATATTGAGATTACACGACCACTTTCGCTTGTGAATAAATTACTAATGGCTGACAGCAAATAAAGAATTTCTGGAATTTCGTGTAATGCATCATCCACGCCACTAGGTGTTAGTATAAGCCCAAGACGACCTGGTTTGCAACTTTAATTTCTCTTTTCCTATGATGGATTACAAAAATGGGACTAGTGCAGATTGATAGACCTGGTTCTGCCTCATCAACCCTCTCTTCCATTAACATGAATGCCTTCTAGTAAAGCTTTCTTGCTTATTCTGAATGAGGAGGAGAGAAAAACACCAGCAAATGAAAATGCAGTGGTGTTCAAAAACATTCTTATTTTCTCAATTTATTCCATTTTTGCATTTCCTCTGTAAACTCTCCAAATTTTAAAACAAGCATGACAAATGGATAAAGCAATCTAGGCAAGAAAACATAAAACACAAATATATGGTAAAGCAAGCAAAAAAAAACACCCAACGGCCCGCTTTTTATTTGGAATTAAGTGTCTAATGGATATAGTCTTTGTTTAGCTTTCTTATGTAGCACGTGTGTGTGATATCATACATACACATGTTTAAAAAAAGACTTGTTGACATGGATTGTAAAACATTTCAATCCTGTAACTCCATCATTTATCTTGGTTCTGTAAAAATCAATTTAATACCGCTTCACGGCATGGATTTGTCACATGGGCCTCCACGTAATGGCTTTTATTGATAGTCATTTTACAGATTTTCCTCTCCACTGAGAACATATGCACGGGACAAACCTCTGTGATCAAAGGTGTGATGAAGCAATCATGCATTTATGACCGTACGCACGATTCCATCACATCATCATTGACTTTATGTCCAGTTGTCCGGCTGTCGCTGGTTGTCTATAGCCGCTTGAAATAAGACTCAGGACTCATCAGTTGTGCAAACAAGGTCTAATCTCACTTATCCTCTGTTTACTTGCCCTTGAGGCAGGTAATTAGTCTTAATGACACTGTCAGATAATAGCCTTTAACCGAATCTGCTTTAAAGGGGTTTTAGGGGACGTGAACTATCTTCAGACTTCACTGTAACTTCTCTCTGCACAATTTGTTAGTAAATATGTGATAAATATTACCAACCATGTACTTGCCTCAAGCTTGAGAAGTAAGATTAGCCCAGTTCACTATGTTGTGAATGCTGTAGGCATGGTCCGCCTGGCCGACCCCTTTTCAATTCTAGCCTGCAAGGATATTCATTCACTTATCAAGTTACTGTCCAAGTAAGGCTATGAGATTTTTATCTGCCTAATTGCCCACAAGATATAGGGCAGTGAAAAATGCGGGCTAAGCAACAACTGGGGCAAACATTTACTAAGTTGCTTGAATCCAGCAGGGTCAGAACTACAAGCGAGCTCATTTATTCAAAGTGCACCATACCAGACAGTGGTTAAGAATGGAAGACTGATTTCCCCTCGGAGTTCAACATAAAAAGCGTAATTGTGAGATAAAGTTTGAAGTATAAAGTCACAACTATGAGAAATATGTATAAAGTCACATTGTGAAACATATGGTCATAATTGTCAGAAACAGTTGCATTTTTGAGATTTGAAGTTGCAGCTATGAGTATAAAGTTGCAGTAGTTAAAAATTATAGAATATAAAGTCACATTGTGAGATACAGACATAATGATGAAAAATATTTCCATATGCAGCATATTATGAGCAGTTGTAATTATAATATTGTGGAAAAGGCAACTGTGATCTTTTGTGAAAATTAATCTCACAATCGCAGTTATGATAAAGTCACATTGTTGAAATATTAAATTACATTTATGAAGTTGCAATTGAGAGATTTAAAAAGTTTCAATTGTTAGAATGTAAAGTCACTTTTATGAGAAATAAAATTGTGATTATAAAACATACCTAAAGTTGCAATAGTCAGATAAGGTTACAATGTGAGATATTTTGAGATTACACATTTTGAGATATAAATGTAATCACAATTGTGAAAAACAGTCACATTTTTAGAGGTTGCAATTATGACATACTGTATATAGTTTGCAAAAAATAGAGTAGCATTGAGAGATGTGTGGCATGTATATATATATATATATATATATATATATATATATATATACTGTATATATATATATAGCCACAATTGTAAAATCACAAAATGCAATATATGATAAATGCAGAAGGAATTATGAGATATAACCTTGCAATTATGAGATATAAAGTTGAAAATTAAAAATGGTAATTGTGGAAAAGTCACAACTGCGAGATATAACATCGCAATTATGATAAAGTCACATTGTTGAGATTTAAGGTCACATTTGTGAAGTCGAAATTGAGAGATAAAAAGTTGCAACTGCTAGAATGTAAAGTTACATCTACGTGAAATAAAGTTGCGATTATAAAATGTAAAGCTGCAATAGTCAGATAAGGTTACAATGTGAGATATAGTCACATTTAGAGATATAACTATTCTATCTGATATATGAGAAACAGTTGCATTTATTAGATATGATGTAAAAATTATGACAGTCACAATTGTGAAAAATAAAGCATTGCGAGATAAAAAGTCACATTGTGAGATATCCACAGTTGTGAAATCTAAAGACAAATTATAAGAAATAGCTCCAAATGCAATATAGGATATATACAGAAGCAATTACGAGATATAAACTTGCACAAGTAAGACATTCTGAAGATTGTCTGAATTCTGATAAAGTTGAGATATGAAGTCACTTTAGTATAGTCGCAACTATGAGATAAAAAGTGACAATGTGAGAAATAAAGTAAAAATATAAGTCCTTTTATTTCTTTCTCTGAGATGAAAACAAGCTTTCATTCTTAAGAAGGGTTTTTCCCCAAAATAGTTTAGCCAGTTACCAGTTTTTCATTGAGGTTATCTTAGTTGTTTGTTCTTATATAATCCACTGACTATGACTGATGAAGCTATCCTGCAGACATTAAGATGTATGTGACATTTGTTTAGGCTCATCTTCTATTGCCGCTTCCTGCTTTTGGCTGTGCTGGTGTGTCAGCGGACGATACTAAATGTTGACAAATGCTCTCGTCGACAAGCAGCATAGGTTAAGCTGTCCCTTAACATCCAGCAGGAATAATGAGGCAAGTGCCACGGACAGAGACAAATCACTAGCGTACAACTTATCTTAAGCAGTAGAAAGAAGAAATTGTCCTGAGCCAGGACAGAGAATGAGAAGGAGTGAGAGAAGGAGAGCTGGAGAGATTACCATCTGTCTTTTAAACACTTAAATCAGTCCTTGTGCTGCTTCAGCAGTAGTTTAAAAAAAATTTAACAGCCCTCCTTACAGGTCTCTGAGGCACTGCAGGAATCGATCACAGGTGAAGAGGAAGAACCCAATTGCATCCTAGAAGACAAACCCGAAACCACATGAAGCCAGAGAAACCCACGATGCTTGAGACACACAGGTTTGTTTTAGAGGTGAATGGCGCTGAGAACTTAATGTAATGCTGCTGCTAAAATGAGTTGTGTTCTATCATCACAGTCTGAAGGATAGTTAAATGTTCATATGATGAACAAAAAAAATAAAGCAATAAAAATAATTCATAATTTCTATCTGAAATATATCAAATAAAAGAGAGATTAAAGATACAAAGAAATGATGGATGTTAAATTTAACTATAAATACACAATATTACCATGTCATCGCATGGTGTAAATGCTTTTCTAAAGTTGAAATCCCAAATCACCACATGATCCGCCTCTGCTTCCAGCTATTGCTCAAAGCTGATAGTTTCATAATTCATTTTTATATTTTTCACTTCATATGACTTGTAGGCTATATTGTGGGCGTTAAATCGATCGAAACACATGGGAAATATGAATCGTGAGATATTACATTTTGGGTGGAGTACAGTGGTATTACAGAGGATGCCACCCTGTAGTGTGATGCTGAATTCAGCATGGAATTGCAAAACAGCATGCAAAAGAGCTTTCCAGATGTCAACAGCATATCCCACAAGCCACTTCAGTATCATGACGATAGTTGAGAGTTCTAGCCCAGCTGTTGTTCAGTAAAGCTTTTTTTTCTTAATTAAAATAATGCTGAAATAAAATAATATATAATTATTAGATTAAATACCTAAAAAAAATACTTTGCTTAGCTTCTAAGGCGACATTTCTATTTTTAAGTACTAAAATGACTAAAACTAAAATAAAAATAAAGCTAAGGAATATTCAAAGACAAAACAAATATCACAAAAGCACATGAAATTACTAAAACCAAAACTAATATTAAAATGACTACTGAATATATATATATATATATATATATATATATATATAAACTCATCCAAAATATAAATAAATACTACGATAAACAATAACAATGCTCTAGGCGTCCCTTTGATCATGGAATGAATCAGCTCCAATAAAATAATGATTTCATTCAATCTTTCACAATTACAATAATATCTAATTTACAACTGTAATATCTTCATAAAAACACTAGATTATTGTTTTATCTGACTGCGATACATGTCATTTTACAATAACCAGGTGAATACATGCACATTTTTCAGTCTTTACCATGTCTTTACAGAGGGCAGCTTTGACTCTCTTTTGACTCTCTTTACAGAGACAGCTTCTGTTGACAGGAATTTTATTTATTTACTTATTTAGGTTGTATGGATTTATCTCAACGCTTCCAAGAACAGCAAAGTCAAATGACACAAGGGCACCTCTCTTTTGCTTGACATTTTTGGGTACTAATGTCCCATCCTTAGTGTTCAGAGATCAAACAAGTTTTCGTTTTCCATCGTTTGGATGAGCAACACAAAGCCCTTGTTTTTGAACCTGCCCATCCAACTATCTTTGTTCCAAGCTCACCATATACAATGTTTCTACTTTTTGATATCTTCCTGATCATCTATATAACTCATAATTGTAATTTTTTGTACGATGGTGTTTTTATTGATGTTTTGTTTGTTGACTGAAAAACTTAAACTCAAACATTAATTTTGGAGAAAGCAAAACGACTACATGACTATGACACATGATTGGCTCATTTGATGTCAACCAAACTGAACACCAGAATATATTCCATTCAGTCAAGCTCTGTTAGGCAATAAAGCCTTATTTCTTTTCATAAACTCTATTTGGAAGCTTTCATTTTGAAAAAGCGATCAGGCTGTGAAGTTACCCTGTGCTTTCCCTTTAATTTACAACTTTAATCAAGAGGAAATTTAAACAATGGGCCATTAGCATATTCATACTACATCAGTCCCCTGTATCACTATAGTCTCAAACAGACATTAGTCCTTGTATTGACTGGGTGAAAAAAGTAATATGTCATGGTTTTTTGGCATTTTATTTCTGTGTAAATGTATCAGTACTTGTCTCTACTATTGTGGCATACATAATCATGTTTATCTAATCATTGCATGCTTAAAACATACTAAACAAAACAAAAGAGAAGAGGGTAGGATGGATAGCCTATGACATTTCTTTCATATATATATATATATATATATATATATATATATATATATATATATATAAAAA